>NW_015113903.1:161017-167595 GCF_001443285.1 Poecilia latipinna | reverse complement strand
TGGGAATGTCTGAGACGCTCCTGATCGTTCATTCAGGACCTCAGACAGGAAGCAGCTGCTGACTGAAACCTTTGAGTCGTTGGGTGGAGCTCACACAGCAACACACCTGAACACACCTGAACACCTGAACACACCTGAACACCTGAACGCACCTGAACGCACCTAAACACCTGAACGCACCTCTGAACGCACCTGAACACCTGAACGCACCTGAACGCACCTGAACACACCTGAACACACCTGAACGCACCTGAACACACCTGAACGTACCTGAACGTACCTGAACGCACCTGAACGCACCTGAACACACCTGAACGCCCCTGAATGCCCCTGAACGCACCTGAACACACCTGAACGCACCTGAACACCTGAAGCCTCACACTCTGAACCGCCCTCACTGTTCCAGAGAGGCTGAAAGCTTCTCGCTGCAGAACCAGACGGTTCCTTCAGTTTCCCTTTGGTTTCTCTGACTAATGAATCATTAAGGAAAATAAATTAAGGCGGAACATTTTACTGTTTCACATATAAAAATACCAAAGACAAAAGTGAGACATAAAAGATTTAGATATTAATGAACATTTCAGCTAAAAATGTGGCTTATATTTCTGGACATACTTGCCAATCAGTTTATATTAATACATTACATTTTTCAAGCTTTTAGGAAATTATTGTAGCTGAGAAAATCCCAGGACTTAGCCAGAGATGTTAGCATTAGCATGCTAATAGAGGCATTCTAACTGCATCGTCTACAACATTAAGATGACATTAGCATGCTAATGTTTATTTGTTGGAGTGATAACTAAAAATCCTGTATCAGTGCCACCTTTGTACGCTAACATCAGTTTGCTAAATGTTATATGACTGTTTTTTTTTTTTCAATATTTTTGTCACATGCGACAGACTGGTAACCTGTCCAGGTGACCCCGCCTCTCACCCGCCACGTTAGCTGGACATACCAGCACCTCCTGACCCCACTGGGGACAAGGGTGTAAGAAAATGGATGGATGGATGGATGGATGGATGAATTTTGGCCTTTCCTATACTAGTAACACATTATCTTAGTTATATTTTGTATTTTTCAAGCTAACTCTGGCAGACCAACGCAGTATGCTAAATATTTTGTTTCTGGCATTTTCACAGTAATGTTAGAAAACAAGACGAGTTATTTTTGGTCTATTTATTGCTAATATAGCAAGCTAACCATGTCATATTTGGTATGTTTCAGGCTACGTTCTGCACATGAGCTTAGCACCTGACGTGTGTCAGCACTGATGTTGCTTTATGAATGTTGTCAGGATAAATGTCTTGTCTAAATGTGATATTTTGATATGTTTCAATGTAATTAAAAAGCTGCTTGGAGGGAAACAGAAGAACACCTGCATGAGGTTTTCAGGTGTTTGTCAGGCGCTCCTGAGGAATCCATCTGAAATGGTGGCGGTCCGTTTCTCCATCCCTGATGTTCCTCATGAATCTCAGTGAACTTTCCTGCTTCCTGGATTCTCCAGAGAAGAAACAATCAGCAGGTCCAAACGCCGTCTTCCTTCTGCGACTCGTCCTTCATCGTCACAGAGCTCAGCTTTCACAGCAAATATTCAAAGAATGTCTTCTGACTGAAGGGAACCGGCTCTGCTTCTGCCTCCACCGGCATTCCTCTGAATTCATTAACAGAGCCGTCGGGTCGGGCCGGACCCAACAGACAGCGCCGAGAGAACCGGACTGATCCGGGGGACGTGTGGGACAACGCGACCCACTTCTGAAGAACCGAGACAGAACTGCTGGTCTTGGATCAGCTGCAGCATCAGAGCCGTCAGCTGAGTGGCTGAATTAACATGACCGGCCCTGAATGCAGCACGCAGTTTAACCCCAAACTGACCTGCAGACAAGACACGCCTTGCTGCAGATGACATCATGAAAGCCCTGCTGTGATTGGCTGACAGGTGAGCATCACGCCTGACTGAGAGCAACAACAGGTTCTGAAACTCACCTGGCCAGAAATCATCTGGTCAGGATGTTAGAGTGGATCACCAAATTAAATCAGCTGGTCAGGATGTTTAAACACCAGAGACTCGGTTCTGGTACCAAACGTTCTGGTTCTGTTGGATCCACCAGAGGAGGAGGTCAGGGTCAGCATTTTAATTCTGGTTCAGAGTTTTTGGACTTCCTTCATAGCGTACTTAGTTTTTTATTTAAAATGGATAAAATTCTGCCTTCGATAAACCAAAAACTGAGAATTAAAACTAGAATTTAACTGAGACAAAATTCTGTGTCACACAACAGAACAAAGATATTTATGAAACAAATGATGGTCAGCATCAAACCGAGACAGAGCAGAACCAAACAGAACCACAATGAAACCTGAATCAGGAAAATCAACATCAGACTGAATACGAACACAATGGAATAAAACCAGGAACCATGAAGATAACAATAGAATCCAAGTAGAAAAAACCATAAAAATCAGAGCAAAAGTCAGAATAAAACTGAATTTATTTTCAGGATAAACGAATCAGAGGGAAAAAAAACATCTGTTATAAAACTGGATGAAACCTGAATAAAATTAGATGTGAACTGGTATCAAAACCCAAATTAAACTGGGATAACACACACACACACACACACACACACACACACACACACACACACACACAAAGGAAATAAATCAGTGACAAAAAGAATAAAAATATGGACTAAATTTAGTTTGAATGGAGATAAAACTGGGATTAAAAACAGAAAAAGGCTCAGATGAAGTCAGAATAAATCTACGATAAAATACAGACAAAATCAGTCTGTACTTATACATATATGTACTATAGTATATGTATTTTTACTATAATTAGTAAAAAAAATAAAATCTGATAAGAAAATGGGATAAAAGTGAGACACAACTAGAATAAAATCAAGGTGAAGACAAAATACAACCTGAATTAAAACAGAAAAATCTACATCAGCCGAAATGAAACTTGGTCAGAACCAGATTTAAACTGGGATAAAACCTGAATAAAACTGAATTGGTTGAGAAACGGGATAAATTTGGGGCGAATCAACACAAACCTGGGACATGAAAAACAAATCAAGGTGGCAGAAGCCAACATGGAACCAGGTCAGGATGAAGATCATCAGGAACCGGATCGGGATGTTTTGGATCCCGGGAAAATTAAACATTTATCAAAACCAAACCGACCGGATCACTTTCTGACTCCAACTGAACTCCGTGTGAATAAATCCGAACCGGACCTGTTCAGCCAGTTACTGTCGGATTTTTGGGTCAAACCTGGAAAACTCATCTCAACAGATTCCCTAACGGACCAAACACGAACTCAGCGGTTCTGGTTCTGAAGCTCGGATTACACCTGGAGTTCGGTTCCGTTCGGGATCGTTAAGTGCTAGTTCCGACTAGCTGCGCCCCTGACCGGTACCGGCTCAGTTGGGCTGGAAGCAGCAGGTTCCTGCAGCCGGACACCAACTACTTCAGCGGTGTTTCAGAGAGCCGACAGCCGGAGGACAGAGCCCCGCAACCGGCCACAGAGGCTGCCCGCGCTCCGGTGACCAGGCACCGGGCTCGGAGCGGCGAACGGGACGGGACTCACCTACGAGGTCCATCAGAACCGAGGTCCGGACGTGTCCCGAGCCGGAGACATATTCATTCAGTCTGAGAGACTCCTCCGATTCAGCACACTCACTTCCGCACAGACCTTCACAATAAGAGCCCGGCAGGCTGTCAGCGGAGGATTTCTGCTGTTCCTACGTTACTTTTCAGACGGTTGCTGTGATGCGCTACCATGGCAACAAGGTACTGTTTTTACAACAGGAAGAGGCTGATTAGCATCTCGAAATCTCAAATAACACCTGAACTTTGACCCCAAATTCCAGAGGAGGTGAAAATGAGGCGTCATGGATGCAGCAGAGAGAAGGAAGGAATCAAATCCGACTCAACATATTTCAGACCCAACAAGCAGAGAGCTGAGAGCAGCAGCAAAAGCAAATGAGGTGGATTAGCAGAGCTAGCTAACAGCTAGCCTGCTAGCTCTCCGGCAGAGGTTAGCATGTCAGGACAGTCATGGCTCTTCAGTTACTACATTCAGTTTCTCTTTGGGATAAATAAATGTTTTTTCATGCGAGTTGAAAAGCAGAATATTTACAGGAACATTAAAAACGGAATCATAACAGTTATAAAGAATACTGAGTTCGTTGGGAACAGTCGTGATGTTGCGTCCTGGGAGGAAGGATCTGTGGTAACGCTCCTTTATGCACCAAGAATGCACCTCCCACCACCTGCTGGACCTTCACAATAAGAGCCCAGAACCTCCAGGTGGAGATTATTGTGTTTCTTTAATGGTTTCTGCATGAAAAACTTGTTTTACTGATAGAAACTCTTATTTATGACTTAATGAACTGATTAAAACACAAATCTGGATTAATTAGATCTCAATACATCTAAAAAGTTCTCAGAGTTTATTATATTATAATTAGGTTATTTTTTAAATAATTTGTTTGGAACTTCATTTTGTGGTTTTATTTTATTCCTCTTTTCAAATAAAACTTATTAAATTAAGTTTGTTAGAAATACAGATTGAAGTGGAAAAAGTTTCATCTTTGAGCTGACTTTTATTCTGAAGACTTAAGACTGCAGGATGCTTTTATTTTGAAGGTGAGCGCAGCAGCAGGAAGTGGGGAGACGGGACAGGAGCAGGATGAGAGAGGAACACTGAGATCACTGAGCCGCACTGAAGCAGCCATGGGGTCTTCATCCACAGCAGGAGGAAGAGGAGGAGCAGATCAAACCCATCAGGGTTTATTATTAAAGCTGAATAAATGTGACATAAAGAAGCAGGAAGGTCCTCCCACCTGCAGGGGGCAGTAAGCATCAATCTGTCCAAAACAGAAAACGTCCATTAAGCTAAAGTTTCTAACACTAATCCGGAAACTTTCCAAGTTTTCCCAAAGATCCCAGAGCGAGTCGTCCCAGTTTTCTCTCCTCCTGGGAAAACGTTACTGTCCTATTTAAAGATTTAATCTTCCAGATTAGTCTAATTTCTGGAGATCCAGTTCACCCAGTCACAGGAAAAGATGGTGGATGATCTTTGGGATATTTCCACACAGGAGCTGGGAATCTTTTCAGAGCAAAGGTTTAGATTCCCAAACCGGATTGATGTGTGAACACAAAACAAACTGGGATCAGAAAACTGGTTTAAATCTCAGATTCTTTCATTAATTTAGCTCCAGATTCAGAATTCATGATTCAGATTCTTCACGCTAAAGGATTTAAACTCAACAGATTCCCAGATGTTTTCCTCAGAGGACGGCGATGAAGAGGAGGAGGAGGAAGAGTGTTTGTGGAGGGACAGTCAGACGGTCAGACACTGTAATTAGACCGAGCCGCTGCAGACAGGAGGAAGAGGAGGAGGAAGAGGAAGGTTCAGTTCTGGTTTCCATTCAGCCTGAACTCCAAAACGCTCCAATTAAACCAGTTAAACCAGTAAAAACCAAAACAAACCAGCAGGAACCAGAAAACATTTCTGCTTTCAACCAGGGACCAGTCTGAGCCGCCCATTAAAACCAGTAAAACCAGTAAGCAGTCTGACCCGACCATTAAAACCAGTGACACATGAAGCCGTATTCCCAGTATGAAGTCAGCTGGAAGCCACTTTAAAACCAGTTTAAAACCTGAACACTTCCAGCAGGAAGATGTTCATGAAACTGGTGTAAAACCAGTGACTCCCCCAGTATAACTCCAGCTTCAGCTCCAGCATTGATCCCAGTATAAACTGGTGCAACAGGAGGATTATTTCCAGTATTCCCAGTTAAGTTTGTTGTGAAACTCAAAGGAGTTAAAAATCCACCACTCCCAGTATAACCGTACAGTCCCAGCACTGACCCAGTCCAGTTCATACTGGTGGAAAGGCCCGGTCGTTTCCAGTAAAGCCCAGAATCAGAACCAGAATAAACCCAGTTTGAACCAGAACCATTAGAACCAGTAGAACCAGTATAAACCCAGTAAAACTGTGCAGACTGAACCAGTCAGCAGAACCAGTATGATTCCAGTTTAAACTGGTTGTTAAAGGTCCGATTAACATATAAATTCCCCCCCAGAGATCAATGACCTCATCACGGACTCAGACCCTCCCAGTGTTCCCAGTTAAACCGGGTCAGGACCCCTGCAGCTCTGCGTGGGAATCCCCTCGGCCTGCTGTCTCACAGGGAGGGGGGGCGGGGGTCAGCGAGGCGGGGGACGGACAGCGGACGCTTTGTCCTCCGACATTCCTCAGTTCACACAGACTGGGAAGTTACATGCTGCACCCGAACGCCTCGCGGAGGGAAACCTCCCCTGAACACGCCGCACCCGCACGCCTCGCGGAGGGAAACCTCCCCTGAACACGCCGCACCCGAACGCCTCGCACCCGAACGCCTCGAGGGAAACCTCCCCTGAACACGCCGCACCCGAACGCCTCGCACCCGAACGCCTCGCACCCGAACGCCTCGCGGAGGGAAACCTCCCCTGAACACGCCGCACCCGAACGCCTCGCGGAGGGAAACCTCCCCTGAACACGCCGCACCCGAACGCCTCGCACCCGAACGCC
>NW_015113903.1:157516-157982 GCF_001443285.1 Poecilia latipinna | reverse complement strand
AGGGAGGGGGGGCGGGGGTCAGCGAGGCGGGGGACGGACAGCGGACGCTTTGTCCTCCGACATTCCTCAGTTCACACAGACTGGGAAGTTACATGCTGCACCCGAACGCCTCGCGGAGGGAAACCTCCCCTGAACACGCCGCACCCGCACGCCTCGCGGAGGGAAACCTCCCCTGAACACGCCGCACCTGAACGCCTCGCGGAGGGAAACCTCCCCTGAACACGCCGCACCCGAACGCCTCGCGGAGGGAACCCTCCCCCTGAACACGCTGCACCCGAACGCCTCGCGGAAGGAAACCTCCCCTGAACACACCGCACCCGAACGCCTCGCACCCGAACGCCTCGAGGGAAACCTCCCCTGAACACGCCGCACCCGAACGCCTCGCACCCGAACGCCTCGCACCCGAACGCCTCGCGGAGGGAAACCTCCCCTGAACACGCCGCACCCGAACGCCTCGCACCCGAAC
>NW_015113903.1:150396-152457 GCF_001443285.1 Poecilia latipinna | reverse complement strand
CGAACGCCTCGCAGAGGGAAACCTCCCCTGAACACGCCGCACCCGAACGCCTCGCAGAGGGAAACCTCCCCTGAACACGCCGCACCTGAACGCCTCGCGGAGGGAAACCTCCCCTGAACACGCTGCACCTGAACGCCTCATGGTGTGTTTTCATCATGCAGGATTTTATTTGTTTCTAAGGGATGAATTCACTCATGATGGTTAAACATCAGGAGCTGCTGAGTCACGACTAAAACGGCGAATCATTAGTTGCCGTGGAGATCGTCTCCGCTGAGGGGGTGAGGCCCACAGCATCACTCCTTCCAGCAGACAGGGGAAACTTTGCCAGGAGTCAGAACCTTAAACAGAACCTTGTTGAACAGAACCAGAGTCAGAACCCAGAACCGGCTGCAGAGGTTCTGAACCCGATTCAGATAAACTCCAGAATATTCCAGGAATCCAACATTTGGGATTAAAAGAAGCATCTGACAGATTTCTGTCAATGAACACACACACACACACACACACACACACACACACACACACACACACACCAGAAACCAACTGCTCTCTGTTTGGAATATCATCACATCCGCCTCTTTGTTCACATTAATCCCGATAATCTGCTGGGTTTGGCCACACACACACAGTAATCTGGTTACACAATCACCCAGGGCAACACCCCGTTACCACGGTAACCCAGCTCCTACCCAGCATGGTGGCGCCCTCTGGCGGGAACTCTGGGAACTGTCCCTCTGAGGGGACGCTGACGGTGCGGCGGAGGCTCCGGGCCCTGGAGGGGTCGGCTGGGGAGTCCTGGGGGTCCGCGGCCTGCGGAGGGGTCAGAGGTCAGAAGGCGGTGGTGGGGGGGACAGGAAAGTGAAAGGTCAGAGAGGGGCGGACCTCCTCGTCCTTGTTGAGCAGGATGAGCTGGCTGTCCGTCAGGATGCAGAACCTTCGCTCCCAGGCGGCGCCGTCCAAGTACGGGCTCTGACCGCACGAGAAACGGTGGGCCGGCGGGCCCTTCACGTCTGGAGAGGAGGAGGAGAGGAGGAGGAGGAGAGAGGAGGAGGAGGACAGGAGGAGGAGAGGAGGAAACACAGAAACTCAAATGTTTGCTGATGATTTTTTAGCATCTCATTCTGATCCTCACAGGAGAAACTAATTAAATCTGATGTTTCTGGTTTAAAGTTCATCAATTGTCTCTTAATATTCAAAACAATTTTGTGATTTTCAGCACAAAAAATAAATATTTAATAAATATGCTAAATTAAAATTAGCCAAATGTGTAGGAGTTATTGTAGATGAGAAATAAAACAGAAACTTTGTGTTCAGTTTATTTTATTAACTATTTCATCTAAAATATCAGAATTGAAATAAAATGATCACTTTTACATAAAAACGACGTTTGTTCCGTTTTTCCTCTGATCGGCTCATTAAAGTCGTTGATGTCAGTTTTTAGTTTTTGGAGCCTTAAAGGAGAAACGCGGCGCAGAAAGATCCAAACCATGTAATCCACTAGATCCATTTTACTGTAGCAGTGGGTCCAGAACGGATCCAGAACGGATCCGACTGGTTCTGATGGCAGATCAGCGACTCTCTGCTGTTTCTACAAACGGAACATGACAAACGACAAAATGTCAAAGTCTGACTTGTTTTTATTAACATGCGACGATCCAGAGTCATCGCTTCAGGAACCGGGTTTCCGAGCCCAAACTGCTGCAGGTGCAGCTGCTGCTTTCACTCCACATGTTCTGCTCATCTGGACCAGGCGGTTCTGACCTGGTTGGAGCAGCAGAGGAAGCTGCAGAGCTGCTGTTCCTCCAGCAGAGGGCGCCGTCGGTCCAAAAGGTGACGATGATCGGAGGCGACGTGTCACAGCCGCCTCAGCAGAGGTCAGAGGTCACAAAGTTAGAGCTGCAGGGAGACCAGACCGGAGGACGGGCGGGCTGGCCCGGTTCTGATGGCCCAGTTAGACTGGAACCACTCAGAACCAACCACTGCAGGTTCTGGTTATCAAACAGAACCAGACAGAACCAAACCGAACCAAACAGAACCAGACAGAACCAAACAGAACCAGAC
>NW_015113903.1:144482-144982 GCF_001443285.1 Poecilia latipinna | reverse complement strand
TTAGAACCAAAACCAGACGTGATCCGAGAAAACAGGACAGAGCAGAACCGGACAGAACCGGACAGAACCAAACAGAACCGGACAGAACCGGACAGAACCAAACAGAACCAGACAGAACCAAACAGAACCAGACAGAACCAGACAGAACCAGACCGAACCAGACCGAACCAAACAGAACCAGACCGAACCAAACAGAACCAAACAGAACCAAACAGAACCAAACAGAACCAGACAGAACCAAACAGAACCAGACAGAACCAGACCGAACCAAACAGAACCAAACAGAACCAAACAGAACCAAACAGAACCAGACCGAACCAGACAGAACCAAACAGAACCAAACAGAACCAGACAGAACCAAACAGAACCAAACAGAACCAGACAGAACCAGACAGAACCAAGACAGAACCAAACAGAACCAAACAGAACCAAACAGAACCAGACAGAACCAGACAGAACCAAGACAGAACCAGACAGAACCAGATGTAGACCTGGTGGTC
>NW_015113903.1:132052-140875 GCF_001443285.1 Poecilia latipinna | reverse complement strand
CAGAACCAAACAGAACCAAACAGAACCAGACAGAACCAAACAGAACCAAACAGAACCAGACAGAACCAAACAGAACTGAGCAGGAAGGACCAACAGGAACCGATGGAAACTCGTTTAAATAAAATCGTTTAATTTCATGACAGTTAAATAAAATAATTTAAACAGCAGGACATCAGGAACTGGTTCTGGACCAGGACCGGGCCGCAGCAGAACCCGGCAGCAGCTGGGTCTGCAGTCAGCTGGTTATTTCTGGCTGAGCAATAATTCATGCAGGAGTCGCACCTGCTGCAGCCGGCACCACCAGAACCCGCTCCGGTTCTGCCTCCTGGGACTCCGGCCCGGTCCGGTCCGGCAGCAGAGACACGAGGAACAAAGACAGGAAGGAGGACAGGACGGCATCCTGCTGCTGAGACGGTCCGATTCATCTGAACCGGGTCAGATTCTGGCCGGACCCATTCATCAGAACCAAACACTGGCTATAGAACAATGCGGACCTGCCGGTGGTTCTGTAAGCTCTGCAGTCGGGTCAGAACCGCTGGGACATAAAACCTGCCGGTTAAACCGCGGCCTTCCTCGGTCCGGAGGGAAACCGGACCCGGCCGAGCCTCCAGAGGGAATGTTTGGACCGGGCCGCCTGTCCCCTCCAGGCATGTCTGCTATTCCTCTGAAGCCGCATGTCTGTTTGTGTTTACATGAAACTGGACCGGCACCAACTGGGATCAAGTTCTGGTTTCATTACCAGGGAGAACCAGAACCGGTCCAGACACCTGAGGCGGAGGAGGTTCTGCTGCCCCCTGCAGGACAAACTGAGGGAATAAAAACCTTTCACCTGCAGAGGGGAAGCAGCTGCTGCTGGATGTACCGGGTTCTGGTTCTGGTTCCGGTTCGATCCGCTCCAGGTGTTACCCAGCTCCCGGTAAACCTCCCAGCAGGATTCCCAGAGCGGACCGGGACCGGAGCGGAGGTCCCGAAGGGTTAACGGCCGCTGCACAGACGGGACAACAGAGAGGCTTTGTCTGCAGACCGGCACGTCGCCATGGCAACCTGTAAACACGGCAGCCCCCAGCCAATCAGGGCGCAGCTACATCACATCACTGCTTTATCAAGATGGGACCATTGAACTGGAGGGGGAACGACACACACACACACACACACACACACACACACACACACACACACACACACTGCAGTATGGAGCTGCTGCAGTTCTCTGATGAGTTTCAGAACCAGTCTGAACCTCTGACACCAGCTAACGGTGAGGTTCTACTGGACCCGGTCTGGTGGAGCCTGCAGGTTCTGCTGTCCACCATGAGCTCAGCCTGTTACACCCGAACATGACCCAATGCCTGCTGAAGGTCCACTGGGCCGGTTCTGAACGCACACACACACCTCTGAGACGGTTCCGATCCAGATCCAGATCCAGATCCAGCCATCCTACCATTCAGTCTGTTTCCCTCTTTCAGCCGGTCGACCCGGTTCTACTGGAACCAGAACATCTGCTCCACCTCCAGCTGCTGTGGCTCTGAGTCAAACCAACCTGTTCCCCTCCTGGCCTGTAGGGGCGCTGCACCAAGAACCACTGAAGGAAACGACACAAAAACCTCTGAAGACACTGAGAGCAACTTCCTTCTTCACCAGATGGAAACAAGATGGAGGCGTCAGATTTTAGCGGTTGGAGGATTTCTCTTTAGGCTAAAGACCAGGAGCCATTTCTGCTGCTAGAGCTAGGCTAGCACGTTAGCTTTGGTTGTATTTACCCAGAATGCCCTGCTCTGTAGTCTACTTCCTGCTTTTGGAGCGGTCTCCAGTCTGTTTGAAGTTCTCTTCAACCGAACCCAGACTGAGGTCTGGAGGACCAGAGGTCAGAGGACAGAGTTTGATGAGCGTTCACGCCTCACCACCCGGACCGGAGTTTATAGGCAAACGGACTGGAGTCGGGTTGAAGCAGACTGAACTCTCCTGGTGGGAATGAACCCGGTACCACGAGTCACCTGGTCCAGTTCAAGCTCGTCTACAGAACTCAGAGGTCGGGCAACCAGAACCCACCAGGAAGGTTCATCACCAAATGATGAGACCAGAACAGAACCTCTGCCTCTTCAACAGAACCAGGTAAACTCAAAGGTCTCTTCATGAATATTTCATGCAGAACAAATATCAGAACCTTTTCCAACGGGTCTCTGTGGAACCCGGCAGCGGTTCTGTTTAATATTTAAACCTGTGACTGCAGCCGGTCTGCAGACCCGGTTCTGCCCCACGGCTGTCACTCACTGGATGGGTGGGGGCAGGAGGGCTTTCAGGGGTCAGAGGTGAACGGTGGCGTCACCTCGGATCAGGCTGACGGGGCAGCGGAGCAGAGAGAGCGCGACAAAGAGCCGAGGGCGGCGAAGCAGAACCGGAGGCCACAGAACGCTGGTTCTGATCCGTTCTGGGTCCAACAAGCTGAGTTCTACTGGACCTCAAACTGATCCGCAGTCTGAGCAGAGAGGAACAAAGCTGACAGCAGGAATCCCAACGTTCCCACCGGAGTCTGAAAGGTTAATGAGCCTCCCTTTGTTCTGCATGGGCTTTTATTCTGAAAGGATCATTTCCATACAAAAGGAGGAGTCACTCCTGGCTGGGATTCCCAAACACTGGAACAACATTACCAGCTCCTTACAACCAGAACCCGGAGTTACCAGAACCCAGAGTTACCAGAACCCGGTTCTGCCGGACCCAGACTGCAACAGCGTCCCGTGGCGGGCCGGGTGGCTGCTCGGTCAGCTCTGTCTCCAGGTTTCTCATTAAAGCAGCAGCAGTTCGCTGACTCAGGCCTCTATTTGTGAGAAGTGAGAACTCTGTGGTTTTTATTACCCAGCATGCACTGCGGCAGCCTGGAGAAAACTCTCACTGAGCGTCTCTGTTCACATGTTTACTAGAAGCCGACCCTGTTTGACACCAAGACGCGTCTGACTTTTCTTGATCTGGATCAGAACCATCATCATGTTAATGAGTGAAAACAGGCCAGAGCCCAGGAACCAGCATGGACGGCGTCCAACCAGACCGGCGGCCATGACAGTCTGCCACAGACTCCCCACCTGATAACACAACATCCCCAAAAGGCTCTGCATGCTCAGAACTTAGGCAATCTTCACCACATCGCAGGCAGCCTGCTGCATTTCCTGACACACCCATCACAACCTTCACCACTTCAGACCATTTATAATCAGCAACAGCAGCTCATGTGAAGGTACTTTGTACTGTGTATCAAAGACAGGAACAGTAACACAATCCTAACATCAGTGTAATAACATGCTAACATGTTATAACCCTGTATTTCCATCTTAATGGAAATACGGGGTAAGTCTAGTTCGTGTTAAGTCTAGTGAACTAGACTTAACACGTCTAGTTCGCTAGAAGAATAACAACAAACCAGAACCAGAACCAGTCCTGAATAATCCAGAGAAAACAGCAAACACAGTTAGCACACTGACATAGTATGGAAACGTTAGCATACACAAAAGAAAACAACATGCTAATATTAGTGCACCAAAGTTACTATAAAATACTAAATACTGCTACTGCCAGCTAGCATCAGTGAGCTAATGCTGAAATGAGCACAAAGCGGCCAACTGCGCCGTGACAAACGTCCAAACAGCCTGAGTACCTTAACGTCTGTAGAGCTGGTCAAAACAACAGACAGCTGCTGGCCTAAACTCTGATATGCTTCATTTCGTCGATCCCACTGTGAAATGTAGGATGCTGTGCAGCTGAAAACCTTTTGATGAGCAGAGAAGACTGCGATGGACAGCAGCCGTCAACCATAAGGGCTGGGTGTATTTCTGGATTGCAGTGAATACTTTTCCCAATGTGAGAAGATTAATGTTCATAAACCTTATCGCTAAGTAAGATTAGTGAGATGCAATCAAATATTGCACCATGGAGAAGATGTGCATTTAATTAGTAACCCTGGAGAAAACGACCATTCAGCACCATGCACGAACAAAACTGGTAAACATATAAACTTTTGTACAATTTAAGAGAACGGCAAAAATTCAAGTAAAGTAAATGATTTGATCAAATCAACCAATGTTCTGAGAGAAAGGTAAGGGTCGGTTCCTAAGCTAGCTATTCAATCCACTTCCACAGACAAATCATCTCAACTAGAACAAACAGAAGCCACGGCTGCTACATTAGCAAAAACGAGTTTGGTAAACAATCACAGCTACTCCATTCATTACTCAAGTCCCTCACTTCCGACGTCAGTCATGGCGTCTCACATGATGAAGTGACATAGTAGCAAAAGGTCAATGCCAAAAACAACAGTTAGCTAACATTATCATGTAAATATGAACATGAAAAACTACCAAAAATTAACACAGTAGCTAATGTTAGCATTGATAGCATGCTAATCCAACTCTCTCTTAATAGAACAGTAAGCTTGCTAACATTAGCGTAATAATTTAAACATGAATCGATCCTGGATGACAGAGTTAGCTGCAGCTACTCACAATGGTTGGTCCAGGCTTCATCATCAGATAGACTGATGTGTGCTGAACTACGTTGAGTTTATAACCATGTGCTCAATGGTCAGTGATGAAACACACCAACTATAATGATGGATATATTTTTTTACATTTTCAGAATGTCAACTAAAGTCTGCAGGCTCCCTCCTGGCTATGGAAGCTCAAATGGATCCAACACATTTAAGAGCCTCCTGATTGCAGCCTGCAGTCTCTCACAGTAAACACAAACATCTCTGCTTCTTTCATGACTCATGCTAGGAGTTTAGGTTATCCAGAGCCTGTAGTTATGCTGCTACAGGCTCAGGCAAACCAACCACTTTTTCATAGAAACGCTGCCAACAGTCAATTGTTTAGCAGAGAAGACAGTAAGGCCCAAACAATCCCAGAATGCAATGCAGTGTGCCATTTCCCTGGAGAAAATATGAAAACAATGTTAACGTTAGCTGGAAAGGATAACACATGTAACATGCTACTATTACACGGCTAATATAGACATGAAAGAAAGTCCACACAGTAGGCTAATGTTAGTATAAAGAGCATCAAGAAAAGCTAGCATGCTATCATTAGCATGAAAAGTTCTGCAAATATAGAAATTGTTCTAGAAATACTAGAATGTAGAACTAATCCACCAGGAACCCAGAGAGCTGCAGACGTCCACTACAGAAAACCAGCAGGAAGTCTGCAGAACCAGTCTGGAGAACCAGGTAGTTTTCCATCCTACAGCTGGAACTGAAAACATCACCAGTCCAACTTCCTGTCTGCTGCAGTGTCCAAATAAAACTGTCCAGCTGCTCAGCAGGAGCCATGTTCGTCTGCTTCCTGTTGATGTCGTTTAGTGACGAGACATTTATGAGCAGCTTTTCTACAGGCCTTCGTTTTGGAGCTTCATGACTCCACAGTCAGAGCTAGCAGAAGCTGTAATGTGGGTTCTTTATGCCGGAACTGGACCGATCCGGACCTGCAGTGACAGAAGCTTGGATCATTTTGAGGTTGAAGTGACCGAATCTGTTTGTCTCCCTGCAGAGAACCGTCACATGAGGAGGACATGTGAAACCTGCGGCTCCAGCTCCACCGTTCTTCTCACATGACGGCATATCAGAGCAAATCAATTAAACCTTCTTCCAAATCCTCCATCTAACCAACGTTCCTCCTGAAGGAAAATCATCCCTCAGACTGAAACTGCTGGGTTGACCACATCCTCGTTCTGAGGTCAGAGGTTAACCAGAGGAGGAGCAGAAGCTGGAAGTTTGAGGGCCAGTTTTGTGAAGCTCTTCAGCCTCTGATCTGCCTGAACTGGATGATTTACGCTGCGTTTGCAGCCTGCAGAGCGTGAAGGGCGAACAATGAGCTGATTTAAAGGGACGGTCTGTTCTGGCAGGTAAACACCACTGAGGTGTAGACAAACAGAGCTGCAGGAACACGTTCTGCCTCCAAACAGCCATAAAAACAAACCCATCTTCATGAACAGCTAAACCAGCCAATGATGGTGAAGAACCTAACCTGCAACGTCCCACACTAACTGGTACCTGAACAGACCCAGAGACTTGCTGGGTGGGTCTCAGTAAGTTTATCCAACCTGAAAGAGGTGAAGCTATATGAAGGTTAAAGGTCTGGATGGATCCCAGTATCCTGGAGTTCCTGTGAATCAGAGGGGGTCTGGTACGTGCCACAGTGGCCCACTAGACAGGGACCACAGGACTCTGTGGAAGGATAACAGCCTCTGGTCTGCAAACACTTCAAGAATGATATGGAGGGAGAGGACCCCGGTGGGCTTACAGTCTCTGGGGCAACGGTTGGTTCATCTGCATCATTCACCCAGTGCTGGTTTCAAGGAAGACCTCAGAAACATTCGTCTGTCGTCAATCAAATCCGTCACACGTCGGTGTTCAACTTTGACATTAAAGACCAAAATGTGTTTATTCAAAGTTGGAAAAAATTAACGTTCCAAGAGAAAAAGTCAATGAGAAAGAAACTCAAACTAGAGAGGAGTTAATGTCTTACCTCTATGTTTCTAATCTGGAAACATCCAATCATTAAGACGGAGTTGTTGAGTTTTTTCCTCTTTTATGTGAACTTAAAGGTTTTTGAACAATTAATGATGGTTTTGTTGTAGTTATTTCTGCTTCTGCCACATTTCTAGAATAGAAATATACTTCATTGTCCCACAAAGGTGGAATTTTGGTTCCCTACAGAAAAGTGACAGGCAGTCAAAGACATTGACTGATGGGAACAGTGATGGTTTTAGAGTCTATCAGCTGCTGGGAGGAAGGATCTGCTATACTGCTCCTTTGTGCACATAGGATGCAGAAGTCTGTCACCAGCTCTCTGAGTTTACAATAAAATCATTTCAAGGCAGAGCAGCAGGTTTTACAGAGACCAGATAAAATCACCAGTTTCATCTGCATACTGTGTGACATTCAATAGATTTATAATTTAGAAGAAACTATCTTCTATTTTCTCTGTTTTAAGATGGAATAATGTAGAACATGGACAGATTGTGAAGGTCCCATCCTCTGCAACCCGGTTTGGTTCTATGAGCCGAGGATGTTTGTTTGGGTCTAACAAGGCGATCAGATAAACAGGAAGAGAGGAGAACCAATCAGCAGAGCTGGTGTTTCTCCTCTGATCTTTACACAAACAGCTAAATGTGGAGCGGCTTCATTCTCCTACCGGACTCTGGTTCCGGCTCGTCTCTCAGAACCCGGCTGATCCGGCGGGACAGCGTACTGATGAAGCTGCTGACGGACGGCGCTCTGCGCTCAGCATCTGATCCGGCTTTTCTGAGCGGCGTTCTGTCCGAGCCGCCGGCGGCACCAGGTTCTGACATGGACCGGAAGAAGGGAATGATCCTGCGCAGAGATCCATGCTTGTCTGGATCCTGGTTCTGGTTCCGCCGCCGGGGCAGGGTGCTGGTTTTGAGCAGGCCGAACAGCTGAGGGCGCTCCAGATTGTGGTCTTCAGATGTTCTCCACTGGTATCGGTCCAATGGCTGCTCGGAACCGGGCTCAGGCTCAAACGCCCTCCAGGGTTTCCTGTAGAGGTGCCAGTGGTACGGACCGGGCTGAACCGGGCCCTCGAGGCCCTCAGAGGGAGTTCCACTCCCACTCATGGTCCAGACCAGATGGGCTCGGTTCAAGGCGCAGCAACTCCGCCGGTTCTACAGCCGGGTTCTAGATGGGTCATAATTCAAACCCGACAGCAGGGTTCTGGTCCAAACTCGACGGCGCTGGGCCCTCAAGTCGTCGTCATGCTGCTGTTTCTCAACAGGCAGTGAACGAGCGAGCGAGCGTCTTCCTGGGAGGAAGTCAGTCAGAGGAAGAGCCAGCCTCAGCCAATCAGATGGCAGCAGACTGTAAACCAGCAGACTGTGGTTTCCTGTCTGAAGAAAAACTGGTTTATGGCTCCACACCCTGATCAGAACTGCTCTGAACCCAGTTCACTCCAGGGTCTAGTGTCTCCCTGGTTCTGGTCCACAGAGTCCGGAACCAATGAAGAGCAGGGCTTCCACAGGAAACCTCAACCCAGCGTGCTTTTACCTCAGCAGCGATGGTTTCGTCACACCACAATGTCTCCACTGATCTGCTGTGTGAGAGTGTGTGTGTGGGATTATTAATAAAACAGGAACCGAAAGCTGACACACATCTGAGAACCTTCTTTATTTACACACATGTATCGATCTCAGTCCCTCTGCTGCTTCTCCAGAAGTTTTTTCTTGAAATGAAACTGGATTTCGAAAGCACAGCGACTCCAGTTCAGCCATCTGTCTCCAGCAGACCTCCACCTGATACCTGAGGGTTGGCCGGAGAAGTCTTGGTGCAACGCGATCAAAGCCACTGGGTGGCCCCGAGGCGTTCCCAGGTGGCCCTGAGGCGTTCCCACGTGGCCCTGAGGCGTTCCCAGGTGGCCCCGAGGCGTTCCCAGGTGGCCCTGAGGCGTTCCCAGGTGGCCCTGAGGCGTTCCCAGGTGGCCCCGAGGCGTTCCCAGGTGGCCCTGAGGCGTTCCCTGAGGTATTCCCCTTTGGCCCTGAGGCGTTACCAGGTGGCCCTGAGGCGTTCCCCTTTGGCCCTGAGGCGTTCCCCTTTGGCCCTGAGGCGTTCCCCTTTGGCCCTGAGGCGTTCCCAGGTGGCCCTGAGGCGTTCCCTGAGGCATTCCCCTTTGGCCCCGAGGCGTTCCCAGGTGGCCCTGAGGCGTTCCCCTTTGGCCCTGAGGCGTTCCCAGATGGCCCTGAGGCGTTCCCAGGTGGCCCCGAGGCGTTCCCTGAGGCATTCCCCTTTGGCCCCGAGGCGTTCCCAGGTGGCCCTGAGGCGTTCCCCTTTGGCCC
>NW_015113903.1:126059-127459 GCF_001443285.1 Poecilia latipinna | reverse complement strand
CAGGTGGCCCAGAGGCGTTCCCAGGTGGCCCTGAGGCGTTCCCAGGTGGCCCAGAGGCGTTCCCAGGTGGCCCTGAGGCGTTCCCAGGTGGCCCTGAGTCGTACCCAGATCGCCCTGAGGCGTTCCCAGGTGGCCCCGAGGCGTTCCCAGGTGGCCCTGAGGCGTTCCCTGAGGCATTCCCCGTTGGCCCCGAGGCGTTCCCAGGTGGCCCTGAGGCGTTCCCCTTTGGCCCTGAGGCGTTCCCAGGTGGCCCAGAGGCGTTCCCAGGTGGCCCTGAGGCGTTCCCAGGTGGCCCAGAGGCGTTCCCAGGTGGCCCTGAGGCGTTCCCAGGTGGTCCTGAGGCGTTCCCTGAGGCGTTCCCAGGTGGCCCAGAGGCGTTCCCAGGTGACCCTGAGGCGTTCCCAGGTGGCCCTGAGGCGTTCCCAGGTGGCCCTGAGGCGTACCCTGAGATGTTCCCCTTTGGCCCTGAGGCCACCTGGGAACACCTTGGAACGCCTGGGAAAACTGGGAATCCGATTCGGATTAAAGAGTTTATACATTATATTCCTTCACCTCAACATCATGATGGCTTTTAACAGCAGAACATCTAACATCTCCTGAAACTGGTTTCTTGTTGGAGTGGAGGAAGATTTATGGGTGGAATAACTGCAGCTTTTAAAGGTTGAACAGATTCTGAAGTATCTGAGGAGAAATGAGGAAGGAGAAATCCAGACCTGGGTTTCCCAACTAACCCTCCAGGTGTCCTGTGGGGCTGGAACAGGTGGAGCTGTGAAAAGCTCTCTGCTCACTGACCCACATTCGGAGCTGATGGGATCAGGAAGCGCCGGGTGTCCTGGACGGCACCGCTGCATCTGGGTCAGCGCTAAGACCCGGTGATGATAATCCCAAGAATCCAAACCAGAGCCAAGTCATCCAGGCGCTGCTTCCCAGGAGGAGCTCAGGGAGTCAGAAGGATCGGGATGTTTATCCGCTTCGTCCAACACTAGGAAAGTCAGGAGGTCTTTAGCTGATAAATGATTCATTGGGACAGAGGAATGCGGGGAAGCAGAAGAAGTCGCCGTCACATCCAACATCATTTATTAATGCTCCACTCTAAAGACCGAGACAGGACCGTCCTGCATCAACGTTGCTGCTGGCAGCGCAAACTGGTTTCATCTGAGCGGGTCTGGAGTCCACTGGGAACAGAAACCTGACAGAAACCAATCCCACCTCTCAGACGAGGAGTTTCACACCTGCAGCCTCACCTGGGACCAAACTGGGACCAAGTTGGGACCAACTGGAACCAAACTGGGACCAAGCTGGGAACAAGCTGGGAACAAACTGGGAACAAGCTGGGACCAAAGTGGAACCAAACTGGGACCAAGCTGGGAACAAACTGAGACCAAACTGGGACCAAGCTG
>NW_015113903.1:118147-122457 GCF_001443285.1 Poecilia latipinna | reverse complement strand
TGGGAACAAACTGGGAACAAGCTGGGACCAAAGTGGAACCAAACTGGGACCAAGCTGGGAACAAACTGAGACCAAACTGGGACCAAGCTGTGACCAAACTGGGACCAAACGGGCCAAACTGGGACCAAACGGGTCAAACTGGGACCAAACTGGGACCAAGCTGGGAACAAACTGGGACCAAACGGGTCAAACTGGGACCAAACTGGGAACGGTCAGCGTCACATCCCTGATTCTCTGCTGACCGCCTTAAGAAAATATCCCAGAAAAACGCCACAGAACACCCAGAGACGGGAAGGTCGATGAAACTGATGAAGCTCATCAGTTCCTTCTGTATCGTGACCTGAACATCAGAAACATAAAGGCCTGCCTGGATGGAAGAGGTTCTGGAACCAGAACCAGAACCAGACCTCATTTTCAACACAGACTCCAACCTGACATCAGAACCACACCAGCAGGTGGGATCTGTGGTTCCGGGTCTTGATCAATGTTCTGGTCAGTCAGCCAGTATTTCCTTCCTCTGTGGCTCCAGAACTGAAATATCGGATTATTCTGCTGACCATTGAACGAGTCGGTACTGAAGCGTCGCAGTTTGTTGGTCTTCATGCCTTTGTTTTCTGTGAGATTCAAAATAAGTTTTATTTATTTACTAAAGATCCTGCAGTCATAATTCACTGCTGAATGATACAAATAAATCAGAGAGTCTGAGGGATCAAGTATCAAAGTTTACAGATATTTTAATCAAGTTACCGTTTCAAAGGCTACATTTGTCCGTCACAACACTCCTACAGTGTAAGGTGCAAAACTTTCTTCAGCTGAAAGTAACACCCAGTAATGCACCACTGCCCCTCCCCCACATGTTGCTGCACACTGTCAGCCAGCCGGCTGAAAGGAGACTCATACATCTTTGTCAGACTTACAGAAAAGTTCAGTTCAGCTTTTTAGAAAAATTTTCCCACTACCCAAAAACTATAAGAGCGCCCCCTATGGCTCCTACTAAGAGCTAATATTCACACTAAAACTATGAAGCCGTTTGATTTTTACTCCAGATCACTGATCAGAACCAGAAGACCCGGTTTTCTGGTTCTGATCCATTCGGCCGTTTTCCCCTGGCTGTGGAAGCTTCAGAAATATTCCCATGAACTTCATGATTTCTGCTGGTTCACAGCCTGTAAGTCTGAGCTGGCAGCAGGACAGGATGAGCTGCAATGTGAAGGAGAGAAGTGATGTCACTTCCTGGAAACGGAGTAAAAATACCAGTGAGTCAGACTGGACCAGTAACCCTCCCAGCACCGTCTGAACTTCTGTTTTACTGGAAACATAAACTTCATGGGAACTGCAGCGAGTTCACCTGCTGGTTAAACCATAACCTCTATTCATTCTGCAGGTTCTGGTTCCTGTTCTGACCCGACCCGGCCCGCGCTCTGCTTACATCAACACCCAGACACGCTCGCCCCCCAGGCCTGACCTACCACTGGAATCCCATCCATTTCCTGGCCGGCAGCCCGGAAGCCAAACATTCCAGCCCGTAAAAATCACCGGGCTCCGGAACCGGGGCAAGAACTGGGCCAAAGAACCGGGCCTGAGAGGAAGGCAGGAGAGGGAAACCTGGCCCAGAGGAGGAAACATGCCAAACATTCCAGACACAAAACCTGGACGACAGCAACTCAGAGGGAGGACCAACGTTCCCGTTTCATCCAGACACAACAGGAAAACCCGACCCGGTCTGCCAGGCTGGACCGCCAGGCCGGACCGCCAGGCCGGACCGCCAGGCCGGTCTGCCAGGCCGGTCTGCCAGGCCGGACCGCCAGGCCGGACTGTCTAACCCAGGGCTGGGCAGTCCTGGTCCTGGAGGTCCGAGTCCTGCAGCTCTTAGACTCCCTGGTCCAACACACCTGGATCCAGCAGCTGAATCTCCTCCTCAGTGCATCAGGTTCTGCTGACGACCTCATTATTGGACTCAGGTGTGTTGAAGTAGAAACACATCTACAGGGTGCAGGAGGCCCTCCAGGCCTGGAGCTGCCACCCCTGGTCTAGCCGGACCCAGACAGCGCTCAGCAAACGTTCCCATTTCAGTACTGAAAATGTGACAAACTGAAGCTGGGAAATGTTTTTGTTCAAAACATAAAAACCAATGAATAAATCCTGAAATCCAGGAACTCTTTAAATCCAGCAGCAATTTTCCTTCAAATATCTCTGACTTCAGTTCTGTTGGGTTTCCAGAACTTCCAGATTTCTTTGCCAGAAAACAAAAAGTAAATAAGTCAGATGATTGGCAGCGCGAAGCCCCGCCTCCTGGCTCTGACTGAGTAGCAGCTCAGATGATCTGATTCATAAACTGTAACATCGTTGAAACTGATTGAACTGAGGCAGAAAAACAAGTTTTATAAAAATTCGCTCTGCAGCTTTAACGCAGCCGCGTCTCAGGAGGTCCTGGACGGTTCTGATCCGGTTTCTGCAGCTCAATGAGCTAATGTTCCCAGTCCAGCAGCTGCCTTACCTCACAGTCACTTCCTGTTTTAGTCACTGTCTGATGATGTCATGGATTAGGTCATCAAGCTGGTTCTGGTTCTGACCTGAGGCCAGCAGGGAGGAGGATCCCACCGTCCAAACTTCAGGAGGAAACTGATCCGACTTTTAGGAACAGTTTGAACCTGGACCTGTCTCGGATCTACTCAGGGCCAAAGGTCAGAGGTCGGATCCAGAAGGAGGAAGCTTTCAGAGCAGAACGTGAAGAGGAACAAGCTTCAGTTCCTCTGCAGGACGTTTCCTCTCCTGCTCTGGGGCCACAGCCGCCACCCCCAAAGTAATCAGATTACTTCCTGTTGGCCGCCTGTTCAGCCCGCTCAGGAATGTAAACAAAAACCCGGATTCCTTCAATCAGCTGCAGGGAGGAAACAGGAAAACTGCTGCTGGTTCTTCCACCCAGCAGAACCGACCCGGTCCTGTTTCAGGAGACAAACAGGAAGTTGTGCTTCCTGAACTCAGCCGGTGGTTTACAGATTCCTGAGGAAGACGCTGCTCCTCTTGGCTGAAGTGGACAGATCTTGAACACAACTTCAGATAAAGTATATAAATATGTATAAATAATTCAACTGGTCTAAGTTAAACTGCAGGTATTGTGAAAATAAATTATGACTCAGCAAATCGAACTTTCAGCTCTTCAAAGCTGTTTTGAAGTTGCAATGCTTTCAGATTTCTGCAGCAGTACCTGCATTACCTACAAATGTAATTTTGACTTGTCATAATAAAGTTTATGTCATAACAATCACATTGTATGTGCAACACAAGCAGTTTTGATCTGCTGAAATGTAAATGTAGATAAATTTACATTTCTGGTCAGTTTTTGTTTCAAAACTCGTTTTTAGAAACAGATGAAGACGATTTTATGCTCAAACTGCCTGCCGTAGCCTGCTGGTTTAAAAACAGGATGTTGATCCGGTACCAGAACCGGTACCAGACCTGGGAGAGAAACCAGTCCAGTCTGGATCCCAGGAACCAGAACCAGAAGTCCAGCAGCGTTCTGGACGGTTCTGTTCTGCGGAGGCGGTCCAGTTGTGCTTTTCCACTCCGGGTCCAGAAATAGAACCGGGCTTATTTTGGGCCGGCGCTGTTTGTCCAGAGAGGAAATCCTGGCCTCCCCCCAACCGGGCCGGGAGGAAATGGAAAGTTCCTCCCGACCCGGTTCCATTGTCCTGTAGAACCTGCAGACTGAGAGGACAAACAGACCGTCTGGGTCCAAACCCAAACAGCACGGTTCTGGTTCTGATCCTAACCAGCCAGGACCCGAAGGAACCAGAGTCAGAACCAGACTGTCTGGACCATTCTAGGATCAGAACTGGTGGAGGACATCGCAAACTGGGTCGAAACCGGGTCACTGCATGTTAAATGGGTGCTGTTCTGGTTCTGGACCAGAACTTTGTCCTGGGGATGAAGGCTCAACCGACACCTGACCAATAAAACCCGAGGAGAACCGGGCCGAACCGGGCCTGGAACCAGGAAGAAGTTTTTATCTTGACCCAAACAGAAATGATCCAAGAGAATCCAGCAGGCCCGGCAAAACCCAGAACCAGAACGTCCTACAGAGAAGCTGACCCTGAAGGCGGCATGGCACCGGTCCAATAGGGAGGATCTGGTACCGGCGCCAGAGTCCAGCAGGGTGAGATCAACTGACAGAACCGGCTGCTGACATCACAACCTGAGAGGGTTCTGGTGATGCGTTCAGGAACTGTGGGATAAAACCACACAGCCACAAACCTGGTGATGCGTTCAGGAACTGTGGGATAAAACCACACAGCCACAAACCTGGTGAT
>NW_015113903.1:98792-114796 GCF_001443285.1 Poecilia latipinna | reverse complement strand
GTTCAGGAACTGTGGGATAAAACCACACAGCCACAAACCTGGTGATGCGTTCAGGAACTGTGGGATAAAACCACACAGCCACAAACCTGGTGATGCGTTCAGGGACTGTGGGATAAAACCCTGCTGCCGATCTACATGCAGTCACCACCCAGTCAGAGGCTGGAAGCTCCTGTTTCCTGTGGGCAGTGAATGCACCCAGAGCTGTCAGCAGAACCAGCAGACCGGCTGACAGCAGTGAGGCGTTCAGGTGACTCACATCGCCATCAGACTTCTGAATCACGCTGCTGAGCTTCGGCCCAGTAGGTCAGAACCTGACCCGACCAGCAGGTCCATATGGGCCGACCCAGTTCTGAAACATCTGCAGGCCGGTTCCAGGTCACCTGGATGACATCACAGGTCACATGATCTGCTTCTGGGCCCACCTCCAGGTTCTGTCCAGGTCCGGTTTGGGCTTCATCGCATCAGAACCTGTCAGAACCGGCCTCCAGCTCCTGCAGCTGATTTAGCGGTGAAACATTTGAACACCATGCATGACCTCTGACCCTCCACCTGGAAAACCCCTCAGGAGTTGGTTGTCATGACAACGTGATGACTGAAGGCTCAGGATTTAACTACCACAGATTATTGATATGTTGACCAGATTATTGACCATTAATCTGAAGAACCGGGTCGGTTCCAGCAGGAGAGTTCAGCCCAGAAGGTTCTGAAAGGTTCTGGGGAACTAAAGCTTCTGGACCGAGCAGAAAGGTTCTGGGGATTCTGGCCTGGAGGTCAACACCTGACCCGGTTCTCAGTCTGACTCAAACTGCTCCAACAGAACCTGAACACTGGTTCTGACCCAAAAACTCCTTCAACTTTACAGGGAAAACCCAACAGGTTCTGGGACTCCACCGTGGTTCTGTTCTGGCTGAGCAACCTTCAGGACGGGTTCGGAAAAGTTCGGCCTCAGAAACTGGATCCTGGCTCGGCTCAGGACCAGCTGGGTCTATTTTTAGAGAACCGGTTTCAGGGTCAAACCTCCATTTAGTCCAGCTGCTGCGGGTTCTGACCCTCCTGGACCGGACCGTGTCCCGGTACCGGCCCCCGTCCCCTGGGTGAGTTCTGCTTACCGTAAACCCGGAGCCATCCCTGCTGCTGGGACACGGAGTCCCCCAGGATCCGGTCCACCAGCGGATCCAGGAGACCCAGTCCGCCCTGGAGGGAGTCCAGGTCTGCCGGTACCGAGTCCGGCTCCATGTCCGCCAAGGAAACTTGCGGTCCCGGGGGGAGAGGCTTCGGAGGGGCGCGTATGGCCGGCAGGAGTGTGTGAAAGTGGGATAAAGTGAGAGTGAGATCCCGCATGGAGGCTCCGGGGCTCCGGCCGCCCCGCTGCTCCCTGCAGGCCGCTAGCTGCTCCCGCTGCCGCCGGCGGCGCTCCGGCTGGCCCCCCGGTCCTGCCTCATGGCTCCAGTTCTGGGAAAAACGGTCCAAACTTCAACTAAAGCTCCAGAAACAGGAAGCTGGGAACCTCCCCTGTCCTTCCCGCTGAGTTACCCCCCACAGTCCGGCAGAGGGAGCGCAGAAAGCGGCGGGAAGTCCGGGATCCAGGCGGAGGACGGAGAGTCTCCGGCGGGCTGCAGGTCTGAGCTGCTGCCGCTCCACGGGAGCGCGCAGGGCAGCGGGGCTGCGCCGCGACGTGCCAGTCCCCGCGGGAGCGCGCAGGGAGATCCGGGAGGAAGAGGAGGAAGTCCAGGACCTGAAGCCATGTTTCCTGATGAAGGCCGACCAGAACCAGAGAGTCAGGGTCGAAACGGGACAACCCAGATACAACTGTAGTTATTATTATTATTATTATTAAGTCTGAGGTGACCTTAAAGGTCCAAATCTTTAGCGTTTTAACAAAATTAGTGTGAATTGTCAGATTGTATTTTCAGTTCTGTTGTTCATTTATTCATCCAACTCATCCTCTGCAGTCAGAGCTGACCTGATCCTGAAACAGTCTGCAGCAGATGATTAAACCAGTTTGTCAGATATGGAAGGACCCAGAAGGTTCTTTGGTTCTGGAGCATGAAGACTTTTCAGGGTCAGAGGTCACGTTGTAAATGGAGATGAAGAAGTCTAAACCGGGAAGCTTCTGAAGGAAGGATTCATCATCATCACAGATTAAAAAATGCTTCATCCTAAAAACTGAAATGTTCTCATAACTGAAATAATCCAAGTATCTTCAGTCATCATGGTGCTGAGGGCAGGAAGGATCTCCACCAGCAGTCAGTGTTTCAGTGACATGTGAAGGGGCCTCTGACTGAAGACTGTTGCTTTATGACATGCTAACAGCTCAACATCCAGAGATAAGATTTCACAGTAACATCAGATGCTGGCAGCTCTGCTAATCCACCACCTTTGCTTCTGCCGCTCCTCTAAATCTCTGTCAGGCCAGAAAGATGTTGGAATCTGGGACATGATCCCTGATGGATGGAAGAGATGGCTTTACCTTCCTCCTTTTCCTGGGATCTGGGGTCAAAGGTCAGGAATTATTAGAGCTTTTCAGATGCTAACAGCTGCTCCCGGTTGTGAAAACAATACCACATTGCCACGGTTACGCATCATCACTACTGTCTGAAAACAGAAAGCATCCAGAACCAGTCAGAACCAGCAGAGCTGCTCAGACCGGCGCCGTTCTGAAACCTGAAGCAGAGATCGAAGCTTCCTGTCGGGCGCAGCGTTCTGCATGTTCTCCTTGGTTCTCTCCAGGGTCGTCAGTTCACCTACCGACTCCCAGCGGGTCCTTCACGACTCCGGAAGAGTCGGGTCATGGTTCCGTTTCTGGTCCACTTTGTGCTTCTGTCAGAACAGCTCCTACAGTTAGTCCAGATTGAGGAATTTCTTTATTCATCTTGTCTTTTTGTCTTGCGTTTGGTTCAGTGGATTTGGTCTCAGTTTTCTCAGGTAGTTTTCTTATTGTGGACCTTTTTTCTCTGTGATTTGATGTCTATTTTGATCCTTTCTCTGGTTCTGGTTCTGACCCAGTCTGTATGAACCAGCGCTCTGTACCTCTCAGGGTTCGGGCAGAGCAGGTCCAACTCCATCGGAACCTGACTGGTGCTCTGCAGGCAGCGCTCTGCCTCCCCCTGCTGGTCCTTGTTGGTACCGCAGTATTCTATCAGTTCGGGTTCGGCTGAAGTGGTGAAACTCCATAAAAGTTTCCAGTTCTTCTGAACTCTGAGGAAGAACCGTTCAGATGAATAATTCAGTTTCAATCAATGTGAACTGAACTCTGAACCGGTTCTTCTGGGGAATCAGTTCTCTACACAGAAATGCTGCGATACCTGCACGTTTAGGCGTTCAAATGTCAAAATACTAAAATAACAATAATAATCATATTTCTTAGTTACTTTTAAATGCTTTGTGCATCATTTATAAGTGCATTAGTGCAGAGTCGTGTCTTACCTAGCTAGTTGGTTAGCATAGCCCTCACTGCGGCCAGGTCAGTCTCCTCATCTTCCTCCTGCTTCATCTTCCTCCTGCTTCATCTTCCTCCACGCTTTGCTCCACGGGACAAAAAGATTTGCTGTAACTTTTAGAAAGAAATATTCAGACGGTTCATTGCGGCTGGTTGTGAGTTCATGCCCCGGTAAGACAGACTGATTCGCTCGGCCTCCTGCTGCTGCCGGAGCTTCAACGCTCCGTGGTTTAATGGCACAATAGGAAGACTTTTTGGTCAAATAAATATTAATAATAATAATAAAAGATGCCCTTTGGCATTTTGATTATTGTTAATTTTGTTAAACTGGCGCTGTTGCAATGTAATGTGATTTCTCGCATTTCTTTTTAGCGTAATTTATGTAAATTTTATTTATGACCCACATTAGTGTACAACTGATTTCTAATTTAGTTGTGGTGTTTTTATTGTGTATATATATTAATTAAAAATGCCCTTTGGTCTTTTGAAAGATATGAATTTTAAAGCGGAAATGCTTCTTCTTCTCCTTGAGTTTTATTTGGGGTGGAAAACATTACCGCCCCCTACCGGTAAGGAGCGTGGACCCCGTGACAAAAACAAATAAAATAATAAAAGCAATAATAAAAAACATAACCTGATCTCTTCTGCTTCCTGAATCGTCCTAAAATAAATCAACCATGTCCAATTTCATTTTCATATGACAAAGATTCATAACTTGTTTTGTGGGCAAAAATACCCATCATGTCTGAGGCTCAACAGAGAAGATCCAGAAAAAGTTCTGAAAATATTCTGCTGATGTTGCTTCTCTATGCAGTCAGTGAGGAGAACCAGGAGCTCCACCAAAGCACATCCTCCGTCTGATCGTATCTAGTCTGCAGAATGTCTAGACTTCTATACGTTAAAATCTGGCTTTGAAATGTCCAGCTGGTCAGTTGAACAGTTTGTCTCGTTTGTCCACAGGAGGAACAGCCACTGACATGACAGGAGTGAAACCTGAAAGAAAGTCGACTCAGATACAAAGCAAGTCCTGTAGTAGTTGGTTTTTATTACTGAAATGTTAGGTTTGGGTTTACAGGCAGGCGTAAACAGAGATGGAAACATAGAAATCCTGCAGGCTGAGCAGCAGCAACATGGCCACCAACATGAAGAACGACAGCAGATCTCACCACAAACAGCCCATATAACTTAAAATACTGATTACAGAGCTGGAGCTGCACAGGCTGCAGGCACCACAGGCGAGTCGCTGAAACAGACGGCATGAGGACATTCTGGGGTCTGGTGGTCCAGGATCCATCTGTGTGAATTTAAAAACTTTGCTGAAGTACCAACAGCGGTCCTTTAAGGCGCGAACCGACTCGTCCTGCCTGACGAAGGGCTCAAACCTCCTGAAAACCCACAAAGAATCAACACAAACAGTAATGGTGAAAGGCAACAGCTCTCAGCCCTGTATACAAGCAAGCAGAGATAATAATTATAACAATTAGAATAATAACATACACAGACGTTATGATAGAGGATATATTTTCACCTGGAGGTTTCAGTTGATTGATTGTGATCAGACATAATGGGGTAAAATCAGCCAATCACTTATTTACACGCATAATAATAAACTCCTCGCTCTAACTCATAATAAAAAACATTCACTCAAAAATAAAACATTTGTAATAATTATTAGCACCAGTGTATCAGATAAAACTCTCGCTACGCAGAATGTACAAAGTTGCATAGTGTTTGGATGTGGAGACAAAGGTGAGGTGCTGCAGAGTGGGAACGCACCCATGAGCCGAAGCTGCCAAAGTCCAGAAGAGGTCACTCAGGGGTCGGAACGGGATTTTACACACAAAGACAATCCAACAGGGGATCCGTCACGTTCCAACATTAGCAAAACATTTTATCTGGTAACCAGGAAGCTTCAGATCGTTTGGTACAAATCATCTCTTCTCAGAGGTTTCCACCACAGACAGAACTCCTGATTCCCCCCACAGGTTCTCATCTTCCTCCTACTGAGGAAGAGCAGCCCAGGCTTTCTGAAGTCCAGGACTTTCTTCAGACTTTGTCCTGGAACATGCTAGCAGCTAGCTGGAAACCGTCTGTCCAACCTGGGCTGCATCCATGATGCTAATGAATACACAGAACCAAACAGGCTTTCAGAGTCCGAAGTTACGCTGTTCAACCTGAGCCGACAAAAGTTAGCTAAGCTAGCATGCTAAGGCTAACAAAGTTAACTAGCAAGCTGTTCAAAAGCAGAGATGTCTCTTTGCTATAGATAGGAGGTTAGCATGTTAGTTTTGATTAATTGTGAAAAAGTGATGCTACAAAGTGAAGCTAATCGCCTCCTTTGACAGCACTGAAGAAATGAAAGTTACATTTAAATTTAACACTAGAATTGTCAAAAAAAAAAAACGTAGTGTTCACCCTAACATGATAACCAGCTGTTTGACAAGCTAACATGAAAACCTAGCTTGCCAGCATTAACCTCTCCAAACTAATACAAATGTTTCATTGCTAATTATTGTGACAAATAAAAGTGATATTTAAATATTACTTTTAGAAAATCAGCAGCTGGAATCAGTAAAACGTTACTACACTTAAAAAATGAGCAAAAGCCAAATAAGAAACTCTGTAAGACCTTCACAAAACCTGGAGACCTGCTGCTAAGATGGCTTTGATTAAAAGGTTTGGCAGGATAAGTTAGTCCAAAGTGATGCAAACCAGACCATGGCTTTAATTTTAGGTATTGCTGTTTATCTAGAGCCAACCTTTGAAATGTTTCACTATGAAAACAAACATTAACTTTTACTTATTGTGGTCAATAAACGGATTTGGGGCCTGAACCACTGAAGCTGCTTGTGGGACGTTTTGTTTCTGTCTGTGACGGAAAACGGCCATTTCTACTTCCCAAAGAATTCACAGCTTCTATCAAGGCTTAAATGTGGGAAATTGTAAATGAGAAGGAGTTTGGGTTTGGTTTTATCTGTCTGGGACTTTGGCAGCTTCCCGCACAGCAGTTTATGTGACTTTACAAAACACTGCCACCTGCTGGAGGTGTGAATACTGCAGAAGAGAGGATTAGAAATATTTTCCCTGCTGTCTGTATCGAGAGCGTAGCTTCGGGAGGAGGATCTGAGAATTCCTTCACGTGTTCTGAAATGTTGAAGACAAAAATATGGCGAGGCGCCAATGGGCTGCAGTCACATTGGGTTTATGGTTCTGGTTGTCTCTCCGAGGTTCGTCCACCTCGCTGCCCAGCGCCCCTGCACCGCGGAGGTCACTGTAACGACACCGACGTCACCAGCAACTGCCTCTCTACTGGGCGCGGCTGAAATGTTGGCAAAGAAAGAACTGTTTTGGTAAAAGTCGGCATGCTTGCCGGAGTGTTAGATGTGAGCGTGGGAGGAAACGGGGCGGATGGACGATGTGGGCGGGGTTAAGGCTGCTCCAGCGACGGCGTGTTGAAGCAGCCTTCGGGTAACGCCGCCTTGATGTCGTTCAGGTTGTTGATGTCGCTGCGGATCTCTCGGATCTGCCGGTCATAGTCGTCGATCATCTGCTTCTGTGTGCTCGCCACATCATTCAGTTCCCTGAGCTTCTTGTCCAGCTCGCTGCCGGCCATCTTGTCCTTGGCACGCTTCAGAGACTCATCAATCTGGTTCAGTTTGCTAAGATCCACTTTATCAATGTTTCCTGCAGAAACGCGTGACAGTTAGTTTGAGTCACAGCTAATGTCGACATCGAGAGACGAGTTCTGGACCTACCCAGCTGATCCATTAGATCTGTGATGATCTTCAGGACCGTCTTCACCGTACTCTTGGCCTTGCGAGCGTTGTCCTCAGCCTGTTTGGCGTTATCCGATGCCTGCAGGACAGATCAATCCCATCGACTATCAGCAATGCTTTTGTTAAACAGTTTGAAACTTCCTCATGGACCAGAGGATCAGTTCGTACCATGGAAGCCATCATCATGTCGCTGTCAGCCTCAGCCTTCTTCTTCTTCAGCTCCTCCTCCGCGGCGCTCAGCTGATCCATCATGTCATCAACATCTTTGTCCAGCTTGTTTGTGTCCTGCAGTGCCTTCTCTGCTTCCTCTTTAGTCCTAGCCGAGCCCTGCCAGGACACGATGTGAGGAGACGGTGAGCGGATGAAGAGGATCAGACCACTCATCGACCAGCAGGGGGCGCCTCGTTACCTTCTGAACGTTGCCTGCAATCTTCTCAGCCTCTTCGGCCTTCCTCTTGGCTTCCCCAGCATCACTGGCAGCATTACCAAGCGCCTCCTTCGCCTGCCGGGTCTTCTCGTTGGCGGCCATTATGGTGGCATTGATGATAGGGATCTTCTTCATGGCTTCCTCTGCTGCTGTCTTGTTGTCGTTGACCCTCCTGTCAAAGTCTGGAACAAGTTTGGAAATAACCCTCAGATTAAAATGATTTAGAAGGAAAACATTTAAAATAAGTGGAAAACTAAAGCAACGTTGTCTCCACATTTAACTTCCTGCAACAGTGCATCAACATCCTTTCGAACTTGTTTTATCTAGACTCTGCATTGATTAAGATTTTTTAATGCACAGATTGAGAACACATAAAGAATCCCCAAAATCTTCTTGTGAAAATGGTGATTATTTTTTCCAGTAAACAGAAAGATTTTTCACAGCATTGCAACAGTTTGCATGAAGCAGCCTCACAGCCTGTGCCACTGGTCTCATCTCCAAGAGCATTTCAGGTGAACACCAGGTTTGGATCTTGGTGCTGCGACTGAAAACGGGGGCAGTTACCTCGGAGGTCCTCCAGGATGCTCTCTGCTTCTCTGAAAGTTGACTGGCCTTTCTTCGCCGCCTCCTCGGCCAGAGCTTTAGCGGCATCGGCTCGGGCCAGCAGCTGATCTGCAGTCTGTGGAACAGAAGCAGGTTGAATGGCTGGTGTTAAGTGGCTCAGCCAGAGGAGACTCTGTCATAACCTGAACTCACCTGCTGCTCACTCTTCCCTTTCTCCAGCAGCTTCCGGACCTCCAGCTCTTTGGGCTTCAGGTCGTCTCGCAGCTCGTTGTACTCCCGTTCCGTCTTGTCAATCAGGTTGTCCAGATCAGACGCCTCCTTCTTAATCTTTTTGGCATCATCCTGAGAACAGACGCATCATTAATAAGTTTGATTCCTTGAGCAACGCATGTCTGTTTTACCTTGCTAACATTTACCTCCAGTGTCTTGGTGTCAAACGGCGGGAGGCTGGTCAGGTTGGCAAACAGCTTCAGAGCTTTGTTCCCGGCGTCCTCTGCCTCCGCCTGCACCTTGTTGGCCTGTTGCTCCAGATCCTTGGCCCGGTCCTTCGCCTCGTTGTACCTGAAAGGGGGGAGGAGAAGTCAGAAACTCAGGGAGTTCTAAATCTGTTGGAAACTCATTGCCTCGAAGTCCAAAACTTCAAACAGACTTTACACACAAGGACACCAAACGTCAATTAAAAGACACAAACTGCAATAAAAAGCACAAAATAAACACAAACATTTTACAAGCAAAGACGTTGCATGAAGCAGCTAGAGAGGCAAATCAGAGATTCAAAAGTACTAAACCAACTGAACAAAAAGCCACAACACTGCCAGCAGGACACGGTCGTCTGTCCCTTTAAAACCGTTTTCATCCACACAAACTGAAATGTGACCTACATCTTGTTGAGCTTGTCAATCTCATCAGCCATCTTGCTCTCGCCGTCGATGGTCTTCAGCAGCAGGTTGTATGCTTTGGTTGACGTGTCGTTGGCATCTTTAGCAATCTTTTCGATCTGGTCAGCGTCCATCTTGTGCCTGTAGGAAACATTTCAACACATTTTGTCAAGATGACTTCAAAAGATTCTTTGAACTGTCATGGATGAATCCAGTTCATCTTCGGGTTTTGGATGAGTTCTTGGTGAGTCTTTCAGGTTCGCCAGTCAGAGCTGCAGGTATGAAGTCTTACTTGTCGGCGAGACGCCGAGCCTCCTCAGCCAGCAGCGTCATGTTGTTGGGTTCTCCAGAGCCATCAGTAGGTTTGACGTCCTGTGAATCACATCGGCTCAGTTACCTGCCACTGATCAGTCCATTACATATCAGGACAACACTGACTTCACTTACCACTTTGCTGATGGCATCCTTGGCCTTGGCCAGTTCCTGCCGAGCTCGGTCGATCAGTCTCTCGGCGTCTTGGACTCTGTCCCGCGCGCGGTCAGCCTGAGCGCTGGTGTCGTCCACCGTGTTGCGGATGCTCTGCAGTCGGTTCCACTGGGTGGTCAGGGTGATGTTCAGGACGTTCAGACGGTCCAGCAGACCTCGGTCTGCATCTGCAAGGACCCAGGCGGTACATTAGCGCACCTTTATGCTGTTTATTAAAACATCTTCTGGTCCTCACATTGTTCTGTGTGTGGCAGTTTTACCTTTGCTATTCTGAGCCTCTTCCAGCAGCTCCATGATGACCTTCTCTGCCTCCTTCAATCGATCCTCAAAGGCCTTATCACTGACCGTGTCCTGGCCGGAGCCGAGGTTATCTATCAGAGTCTGGAGTTCTTGGAGCTTCTGTCTCTGCTGGTTCACCTGGACACCATTTTAGAAACCATTTCAGTTTGGAAAGGTCATGTGAAGGAGCGAAGCTCTGATCAACGACTCCTCACCTTGTCTCGGACCAGACCGTAGCAGGACGGACACTGCTGGCAGCCTGGCACTGACCGGTTGTAGAAATAATTCTCCTCACACATATCACATCGAGCTCCAACGAAGCCGGGTCGACATTCGCACCGGCCGTCTTCCTTACACTGACCGGACAGAGAACCTTCAGGGTCGCAGTCACACGCTGAGCAGGAAACAGAAAGTTTATTCATATTTCACGCCTTTATTGATCTGCAGCTCTAGAATAACTAAAACTATGATAAATATTTAATCTCCTTTCTCCTTGGATCTGTCCCTTGGAACGAATACTGCAGGGTTTTTGTGTCGTATTTATGCTGCAAAACCCAACTGTAAGGTTAAAGTAAGTCACAAGTGAAAGTAACTTGTTTGGTTTTGTCCTCACGTTTGCAGCCAGATGAGCTGAAGCCGAAAAAGTTGACCTCACAGCGGTCACAGTGCTGGCCGGCGACGCCGGGTTGGCACTCGCATTGTCCTGAGTCAATGTCACAGTCGCCACTGGTGGAGCCGATTGGGTTGCAGTTACACCTGTGGACAGGTGCAGACAAACTGGTTTGTAACTTCCAACCCTGATGAGTTTAGCCACGATCAACGACATGAAATGACTTTATGTAATGGCTCCACGGTGAAGGATGAATGAACAGTGAAGGTCTGAAACGTGGAGGGGAACTCACTCCTCGCAGCCACTGCCGCTCTGCAGGTTGAAGAATCCCAGCTGGCAGGCGCTGCAGTCGCGTCCGTCCACGTTAGGCAGACACTGACACTGACCGGTGACCGGAGAACAGCTGGTCTGCTGATCCACGGTGCCCAGCGGAGAGCAGGAGCAGGCTGATGAAAAACACCGACAGGAAACACCAAGAGCTGAATTTCCAATGAAAAGCTCGATTCTGTGAACCAAGACGAGTCCAAACTGGTTATCTCTAAACTGTGTAAAGAACTGAGGCTACAGCCTGTCAGACGCTGGACAGGCAGTAAAATACGAGTACACTGCAGGTTAGTGTCAGTCAGTAGCTGTGAATAAAACCCGTTACTGGTCTTCCATGGGTCGATGTGAACGGAGGCTCACCTGCACACTTCTCAGCAGGGTTGGAGGCATGCGGGTCTCCGAAGAAGCCCGCCTTGCAGCGGTCGCAGAAGAAGCCGTCGGTGTTGTAGATGCACTTGAGGCATTCTCCCGTCTCGCGGTTGCAGTTGCCGACGGCGTTGGGGTCGATGTTACTGCTGCACTGGCAGGAGCGGCAGGGCCGGGCCGGCCCGTTCTGACCCAGAGGGTCCCCAAAGAACCCGTCGTCGCAGAGCTCACAGCGCTTTCCTGCACACAGGTGAGGTGTTGCATGTTGATGTCTACTTCTACTGATCTTAATGTTTCAAAAACATGTCAAAGCTTAGTTTGTATATTTTCAGATAATCTCTTGGAAGAACCACGGCGCTGCCTGGTCCAGGCCTCTGTGGTACCTGTGGTTCCAGCAGGACAGTTGGTGCAAACCACTTCTCTGGTTTTGGGGACGACAGCGCAGGTGGCTCCGCTGGGGCAGGGGCACGGCCGGCAGTCGTCCGCCGTGCCCTGGGTGGCGTCGCCATAGAAACCGTCCTGGCAGCGCTCGCAGCTCAACCCGGCAGTGTTGTCCTGGCAGAGACAGGCTCCTGGACAGGAGACAGAGACAGGAGACGTTTTCACCTGCTGACCGACAGATGACCACCGAAAGAACTGGGAATAAAACACTTTATCTACAGAAAGGTCAACATTCCAGAACCAGAACCACACGAGACTGACCAACCAGAACCATCACAAAGTCTGGGCCGAGGAAAAAACAAAAAAAATCTAGTTAACCAGTAACAAACCAGTCTTAAACTGGAGCCACTGGAAACTAGTTAGAGAAGCAAAGCAGAACCCAGGGTGGGTCCAGTCAGAACCTCAAGGAACCAGTTAGGAACGAGCCCACGGTTCTGTCTAAACCCTGAAAACGACCAAAGTCACTGTGACCATCAAACCGTCTTCTCCCAGTGTTCCCAGTCTTACCAGTATCAGGGTTGCAGGCGTCGCTGTGTCCATGGCAGTTGCAGACTTCACAGGAACTGAAGGGTCCGAGCTCCCGCTGGGCGCGGCGGTATCCCAGGGTGCACTGCTCACAGTGCTGACCCTGGTAACCCGGCGGACAGGTGCACTGCTCCACCCAGCGGGCCGGCACTCCTGGGCCCCGCCTCGCCGTCACCAGGGAGACGTTGTCCAGGTAACCAGCACCTGCAGACAGACCCAGGTTTATGTGTCTGGAGGAGGGAAGGTGATGGAGGTGTCGGGAGATGCCTACTCCGCTCGCTGTAGGTGCCCCGGATCTTGATGGCCGTCAGGTTGTGGAGAAGTTTCTGGAAGTCTGAGTCACTGATGGTGGGTCTCCAGGGGTAGCCTGGCTGTTCGTGGAGCCTGAACCAGAACCAGAACCAGAACGGTTTGATTTATTCAGGACCAACAGAGAGCTGAGGAATCTTCTCTGATCAGGAATGCCTCATCCCACCTGAACACAAAGGTCTGCATGTTCTCGTTGGGGTAGGCGTTGCCCTGGGCGATGAGCGGGACGGCCAGCCTCATGTCGGCCCCCTCCAGGATCAGATCCTCGGCCGACAGCCGAGCATCCCGCCGCTCCACTCGGAAGGTCATGCTCAGGTTTTGTCCATAACTCAGCATCTGATTCCTCAAGAACTTCTCTGTGGAGCAGAAAACACCAGTGGTGAGTCTCTGAGGGGAACCGGAGGGTCCGGAACGGCTCAGGTTCGGTACCTGGGGCCACCAGGTACAGCGGCTGGTAGTCTTCAGACATCAAGGACACTTCCTGTCCGGTGGGGGACCACTGGACAGAGACGGTGGATCCGTCCCGCGTCTGGCCGCTCCACTCCTCTGTACCTGCAAACAGGAACAGGAAGTCAGAAACTAGAGGGGGAGCATGCCCAGAGTTTGGGCTGCAGGCGGAGTTCACCTCTGTCGAAGGTGGAGCTGATGGTGTGGACGCTGTAGCCTTCGGCGCTGTCGCACACAGACGAGTGCTGGAAGCAGAAACAGGCCGTGCAGCCCTGGGGGTTGTTGGGGTCCAAGTTGAAGTAACCTGGTTTACATCTGGAGGGACACACGGGTCGGTATAAAGAGTGTCTTAACGAGGAACCGGAACCTGAGTGCGGGCCTTACCTGTCGCAGCTGAAGCCCTCCACGTTGTCTTTACAGCGGCACTGACCCGTGTTGACGTCACACTCCTGGGTGCTGCCTGACGGCGAGCAGGTGCAAGGCCTGGCAGACAAGCACAGGGTTAAATTCACCCACAAAGCTCACAAAACGACCCCAAACTCAACGATGTGGCCAGCAGGTGGCGCTCAGATCAGATTCCTGCTTTTCAGAAACTATCTGAGCAGTTTCCCACTCTGTCATGTTTAAGGCAGTTTGTGTCCAGGTGACGTGAGGCGGCGGCGGCGGCGGCGTACCTGCAGCCGGCCTCGGTCAGGCTGTGGAACCCCGGCTGGCAGCGGTCGCACTTCTCCCCGGTTACTCCGGGTTTGCAGGCGCACACGCCTCTGGTGTTGCACTGAGGAGACTCAGAACCTGCAAACAAACAAACGTCTGCCGTCAGCCCGGTAACCTTTGACCTCCCAAAGAGAGTTAGGGTCAATGAAATACGCAGAGAGGCTGGAACAGAGCAGGAAAACCTCATTCCACCTGAGGACACGACCAGAAGGTTTTCAGGAACTTTCTCTGAGGAAGGATCCAATAAACTGACCACAAACACAGAGACATTCTCAACACCTAGAAGAAATACAAAACATGCACAAGAGCTAAAAGTGATGCAAACACAGAGCTGTTCCCACACAGCCATGAAAATATCAAAGAAACAAGTAAAGATGTAAAATATGCCAGAAAGGGACAAAACATCATCTTATAATCAACCATAAACATTTTAAACACAGACCTGACATGGATATAAAGAACATCCAGATAAAGATGATAAAACTCCCAGAGAAATGGGAAACATTCAGAAACAGAAGGAAAATGACCAGCAGGGGGCAGAAACACAGCTGGTGTCTTCAGGAAACCCTCAGTTCAGGTTTTTAAATCAAGTTTATGATCTTCATGTTTCACCGTTTGGTTTTATATTTATTTGCTGTCTCAGCCGTTTTGTGTGAATTTATAGTGCAGAGTTGATACAACAGTATCTGTTTCTCAGACTTTGCATCAATGCAGAAATGAACCTGTCAGATATGAGCGTAGCAGATTCATGCGCCCATAATTCATGTTTCACTCCCAGGATGAAAGGGTGAATTCTGTTGCAGCTGCCGGGACTCACCGATGGAGTTGCAGTTGCAGGGCAGGCAGCGGTTGCCGCTCTGGTCTCTGTGGTAGTTGTCGAGGCAGCGCTCACAGTTGGGCCCGTCGGTGTTGTCGGCGCAGTTCCTACAGTGACCTCCGTGACCCGTGGCCCGGTACAGCTCGGCGTCGAAGTAGCAGTCTGAGCTCTTCCTGTTACAGTCGCAGGCTGAAACACGGAAACAGCAACATTCCCTGAAAACACTGGTTGGAAAATGTTTAAAAAGTCAGAAACCCTGAAACAGAGACGACAGTCTGTCTTCATGTTGCTTCAATGTGGACCAGGTGTTTCCTGTTTCCTTGGCAGAAAAAAAATCAGTTTTAACAGGAATTTTTAATGTGGGTGAAGAAAAAAGAGACAAAACCTTAGCAGGCATCGGTCAGCGTCATAATGCTGGTCAGAAGGGTTAGGGTTAGCAGAAATGACGGCAGCGCTGCCACTGGTCGTTCCTGACTGAGGCCAAGTAAAGACACAGAGCTTTTACATCCCTGGGCAGGGTGCAGGTTTGTTAAGTCTCCAGTCTCTCATTCTCATGTCTTCACATTAAAACCAGCTTGTTGTTCCTAATCCACTGGTTTGGTGTTTCAGTCAAAACTCATCATTCTTCTGTTTTACTTCTATATTTTCTGTATAATTCTGGATCTTAGTTAGAAACTAAACGGCCTGAGTTCGTCACCGTAGCGAATGGTGATATCTGGATTTGGAAAAGTTTCCCTGACTCTCATGTTTCCTGCAGTGTGGGAGACTGAGCACCGCTTAGTCATGCATTAAACAGGAACTACAACTCCCACAATCCCCCAGAGGCCTGGCCAGCGTCCAGCACAGCTGTCCGCTCCCTGGCCGGTTTCAGCCGGTAACCGGTGACTCACGCAGACACTCGTTGGCGCTGTCGGCCGTCGCCCTCATCCACGGCCGGTCGTTGTAGAAAGCTTTGCACACGCCGCAGTCGACGCCCTCCGTGTTGTGTTTGCAGTCGCAGACCAGCCGGCCCCCGCTGTCCTTCACACACTCGCTGGCATGGCCGTTACACTTACACCTGACGACACACACACACACACACCTGTTACAGCTGGATGACACACCACTCAGCACATCACCTGACAAAGAAACAGCATTTCATCATCAGACGCCTCGTCTGAATGCAGCCTGTTGGTGTGAAATCTGTCATCAGACTGAAGTCTGTTCCGCTCGGTGATTGAAGGTTTGGCTCCAACAGGACGGCGCTTGTTCAGCCTCCACCTTCACCGATTGTCTCAGGGGTTTCCTGGCACAGAGCCGTGGAAAGTCTGACAGCACAACGAACTGAGAGCTTCAGAGAGACGGATCCCACAAACCTGAGCTCCACGTTTCTATCAACGTCTGTTTCACTGCTGAGACGGTCAGAGAAACGATGCAGCAACACAGACAGGCAGAAGATTCCTGATCAGAACGGATCAATAATCACAAGAAATACAAACAAACCAGGAGGAAAAACTCCATCCATCTCTTCATTCATCCATCTGTTCATCTGTCCATCCATCCATCTGTTCATCCATCCATCCATCCATCCATCTGTTCATCTGTTCATCCATCCATCCATCC
>NW_015113903.1:92980-95098 GCF_001443285.1 Poecilia latipinna | reverse complement strand
GATTCTTCATCACATCGTTTTTATGCTTCACACACCTGAGAAAACAACTCTGCCCCTCCCCAACGTGATGCTGCACACTGCCAGTCAGCTGGGTGAAAATAATTTGAGAAGACCAACGCGATTCTTGAAACATTAAATCTTTGTGAAACTACAGAATGCCTGGTCATCATGCTAAGCTAACGCTGTTAGCACAGTTAATGCTGAGCAATCATTGGATTTAGTGAAGCTGTTATCCTGAGATCATTTCCTTTCATATCACAAGTGATAAATTTAAACAGTTAAGTCAGTTTGAAAAATTAACCTGTATATAAATGACTGATATTTTTAGCTCCAGTTAGTTTTAACTTGTTAGTTTAGGTCAAAAACTACTTTTCAGCTAAATTAGTTGGTTTTTAGTTGTGACTTTTCTTTACAACACGGCTGTTAGCATGAACCTACTTAGCTCAACTCTGATCCACCTCTGGCATTTAAAGCATCATTTAAATGTCAAAATTAGCAACTAATGTTAGAAATTAGACATGATTTTAACTTTAGGCGACATAAACATTTAGCAGCTCAGCTGCAGACTGAAGACAAACTTTGAGATTTAACTACATTTATTTGATTACATTTATTTTTTAATGAGGTTAAAAATGATGTCATTAAATGTGCATTTATTTAATTTCTGCTGCTTGAGTCATAAACTAATGATGAGTATCAAAATCTAATTTACAAAACAGAAGCAGAGCCAAAACAGAGATTTAAAGTAGTTTGTTGGTTTTAAATCATCTTCATCCAGTAAATGTTACATTAAAGCAGTGAACCTGTTTCTGTGTGAACGGAGGCAGCAGGACTGCAGGATGAGTCCATGGATCAGGTTAAAGTCCAACCAGGTGACCCGGCCCGGCCCGCTCAGCACCTCGGTGAGCGCAGCCTGCGGCGCTCTGCGGGCCTCTGGTCCGTCAGGGCAGCGCCCCGTCCCTGTAATCCGGCCCTGCCAGCCAGGAATGTCAGGAATGCTGGATGTGTAATGGAATCTGCTCTGCATTTCAAACAGATTATGGCTGCAGAGGCTCTGGGTCCAACCCGCTCTGCCCCCATGAGGCCGGCGTCAGGGCAGCGGGCCACACAGGCCGGATCAGGACCTGTAAATCCACCTTCTCCATTCACTGGAGGCTCTTTTGTCTGAGGAGGCGGAAACCCGGCCGGCAGGTGAATGTTTAACTCGTGTTTACCTTCCTCCCACAGCGAAGTCAGAGATGGCGTAGTAGTAGGACTTGAGGACCTTGGGGTCGTTGAAAACTTCGTCTCCGAACGTGTTGAGCCTGTTCAGGGTCACTCTGATGTCTGTGGCCGTCACCCAGTCCTAAACGGAGACGACACGGACAGTTAGAGCAAACAGGCAGGCTGCAGCTTCAGAGCCGCAGCGGGAATGAACAGACGGTTTCTACACAGTTTATCTGAAAGCTAAAAGTGTGAACTGCAACCAGCTGAACAATCCCCCAAACGCCCCTCTCCTGTTCAAGCATGCAGCAAAAATGCAACAAGCTCCGTCTGCAGGCGGCGGGTCAAGATGCTAAAGAGATAAAGGTCTGAGGCTGGAAATGAAATGAAACCAGTTTTTATCAGAACCACCATGAAGGGTTTCTGGACTCCTGCAGGAAAACGGCTCCAGTCTCTGATCACCATATTGAGACTAGAAATACAGAAACCTTGAATTTTATCTGAGGTTAAAGCAGCGAGAGAATCAGGACAACATGTTTGGGTCAGAACCGATTTACTGACGTTCAAATGTTTTACTGCATAACATCTGATGAAGAGTATTTAAAGTATTTAAAGTATTTAAAGTATTTACAGCCTCAGACTTTATTCAGTTTAACAAAAAACAAACAAATCTCCAAAAACAACCAGAAAAAATACAAAAACAGTTTTTCAAACATGATTTTATGTATTAAAGACGTGGATCTCAATGAGAAAGTTCGATAAAATCACTGTTTTTTAATTAACATGAAATTTTCCATCAGGTTTTAAAAACTACACAGAAATTTAGGTTGTAATTTTCCCCTTAGGACACAGCAGGCAGTTCTACAAGGTTCTGGACCGACTTTAAGGTTCTGGACCGACTTTAAGGTTCTGGAC
>NW_015113903.1:85722-86783 GCF_001443285.1 Poecilia latipinna | reverse complement strand
GGACCCAGACCAAAACCCGGATCCTGACCAAAACCCAGACCCAGACCCGGACCCAGACCAAAACCCGGATCTGGACCAAAACCCAGACCCAGACCCGGACCCAGACCAAAACCCGGATCTGGACTAAAACCCAGACCCGGACCCAGACCCGGACCCAGATCTGGACCTGGACCAAAACCTGGACCCGGACCAAAACCCGGACCCGGACCAAATCCTGGACCAAGACCTGGACCCGGATCTGGACCAAAATCTAGACCCGGACCCGGACCCAGACCTGGACCAAAACCTGGACCAAAACCTGGTCCTGGACCCGATTCAATCACCTGGACTCGTTTCCTGGCCTCTTGACTCCAGATAAAATAAAATAAATCGACTAAATGATGAAGGTCTGAAACAATCTGGACTCATTTCTGGTCCAAAGTCGTTTTCCTGATCAATCAATCAATCAATCAATCAATCAATCAATCAATCAATCAATCAATCAATCAATCAATCAATCAATCAATCAATCACATTTTATTTGTATAGCTCATTTCAGCAGCAAAGCATTTCATGGAGCTTCACATCATTTAAAAATAAAAATAAACCAGCATGTGACATCGACAGTAAGAAAGAAAAAGAGATTTTGAAATAATAAAAAAGATAAAAGCATTAAAACTGCTGTCTGTGTGGGACTTTAGCTAAACGCCGTTGAACTGGACTCTGATGGAGGAGAAGAACTGAAACCCGGTTTGACTCGGCGAACCGGGCCGGGCCAAGGCGGGTCGCCGTCCTGCAGCTGGCGGACTTATGGCACCGTCTCGTTAGGATTCATGCAGAACAAGCCGGCAGCTGCGGGTCCAGACCGGTTCTGAATCGTCTCAGAACATTTGTTCTCCGTCCGTCAGAAGCAGAGAGGAAAACATCCTGCAGGAACCGGAAACATTCAGCCGGGCCGAACCAGAACTTCTCTCTGCCGCCAGGAACCATCACTCAGGAAATTAAAGCAGATAATCTGATTGGCTCATAAAGACCGAGATTCAGTCTGAGGATCCGGAGACGATCAGGACCCGGACCCAGGC
>NW_015113903.1:77386-82278 GCF_001443285.1 Poecilia latipinna | reverse complement strand
ACCAGGTCTGGGTCAGCAGAACTGCTTTCTGTCTGAATCACCGTTTTATCTGCAGTGACTGGAAGCATCTGGTCTGTTTTACCGGATCAACTGATCCGTCATCGGTTCACAGCTGGGAGGTTCTGGACTCACTTCCCGTCTGGAAACCGTCCAGCTGCAGCCGGAGGGTCAGAACCAGCAACATGATTTATCACTAATAACATTTATTATTACTCTAACGCCTATTTATGAATGAATGAATATGATTTTAGTGAACGGATGAAAAGCTGGAACATGAAACATCTTTTCTGTCAGCCTTGAATTATTTTCTTTGATCCAGAAACTTCAGACGTTTCATCAGAAACTGTTCAGCCACTCCTGTTGTTATTTACTGATAGACTTTAGATTAAAACTCTTTTCATTAACATTTCTGAACTAAAATGGTTTTTTTAACCGATATAATAATCTGATCACAACAGTCAGAAATCAGAAATCAAGGATTGGTCACATTAATCTACAGTTTCCCTCAGATTAATATTTTCTATAACTTATTGATGTATTTATTTATTCAGCAACTAACTGATCAAAACTGCAGTAAATGTATTTCACGTTTACTGCAGGCTAACTTTACCGTTAGCAAACGGATGCTAACATCACTGTTAGCATGCTAACACTAACATTAGCCTACCAACAGGGATGCTGTCAGATTATTCTGGTGAATTAAACATTATCACAAATCATTATAATAATCAGTTTGGAGTTTTACAGAATGTCTTAATCATCTTAGATTGAAGGTTTTTTATTGTTTTTCTTCAGCTTAGATTGAAGTTAAAACTTCAATCTAAGCTGAAGAAAAACAATAAGGAATTAAAATTCCTTTGTATCCTGAAAACATGCATCTGTGCCAGTTTGGCCCAGCCGGCGTTTAAATACGACACAGAGACACCGAGGGAACATTTAAAGCACAGCTGTGACTTCTAAAGATGTCCAACAACATGAATAAAACTGATGGAACAATAAAGATGCCAAAAATGTCCAACTGCTTCATGCAGAACATTTTAGATTGATTATCAACCCTCTGCTATAAAAACCAGTAACTGTGGCCTTCAGACAACCTCTGTGTGATCTGCTAATGTTTTATTAAAATTAGAAACCCGTTTATAGTTTTCACGTCGCCTGTCAGCCGTTTCCAGCTCAGCTGTGGAAACCAGAGGCAGGAGCAGACCTTCCGTAGAAACGTCTTTATGTCTGAGAAACTTCGTTCTGAACGCATCGCTGCAGCTGAAGGAACAAATGTGAAACTGTAAACCAGTAAATCCAAAGCCGAGCCCAGCTGGACCCGGTTCCAGGCTGTAAAACGGAGAAATGTTGTTCTGATGAAGCAGATCAGGTCCTGATGTCCTGTCAGGCCTTTATTCTGCTGGGAACTGAACCGGCGCCCGGTGACAGCGGCTCCGCCTCCGCTGGCGCGTTAAAGAGCCAGGAATCCCGGTGGGTCAGCTGGTGGTTATTTCCCAATCCGGACCTGGAGATGACAGACGGCAGGAATGTCACAGAGCCGCCATCGGCCGGCTGACGCCTCCAGAAAGAGTCCCGGCTTTGGTATAAATAGCTTCGTGCCAACGGGTCAAATAAGGAAGTTTGAAGCTGAGCAGCAGAGCTAAATCTGTTCTTTTACAGGGAGAGGAGCTTCAGGACGGAAAAACAGAGGCAGAATCCAACAGGACGGATCCGACCCATGTAGGTCAGGACCAGACCCGGTCCAAGTTCCTCCACCGGGGCGGAACCACAGACCCTGAAACCAGAAACTGGGAGGAAGTCTGGAAGTTGATCTAAACATCAGTTTGATCGTTTCAAACGTTTCTTCATAAAAACGTTTCCATCATTTCCTCAGTTCAGCTGCAGCAGATTAAAAATGAACCAAACGTCAGATGAGGAGCGACAGGTGTGACCGGATCCAGATCCGGTTTAATCCTGCAATCAACACAATTAGATGTTGCCATGGGAACAGTCATCCAGCTGCTGGTGACAAACCAACATGTCCGAGGACCGACCAATCAGAACGCAAATTACTGATGAGCCACCAGATTAAAGATTATTCCAAACGCAAAACATCTCAGGGAGCCGCCAGCCAGATCCGGATCGGATCCGGTCCAGATCCAGACCAGATCCGGTCCTGACCAGATCTGGATCTGATCTGGATCAGATCCAGATCCAGATCCAGACTGGTTCTGGTTCTGGTAACTCCTGGTCACTGACTGAATTGTGAACTCATCTGTACCAAAGGTTTCCTAAAAGCAGAAGGCCGACCCAAACCGGGTCATCAACAGAACCTTGACCCAAAACAACAGAATATCTGGGAAAGAAAAGGATCACGGTTCTGAAATGGTCCAGTAGTCTCCAAACCGGGTCGCACTGAGTGAAGCATCCTGGACTTTCAGAACCAACGACACAAACGGAGAGTTGATCCTGCTCCGTTGGGTTTCCTCAGAACCAAACGGACCAGGAACCAAACGGACCAGGAACCAGGACCGACAGATTTAATGTTTCTGGTGTAAACATTTTATTTACGTTTGTTGCCAAACTGCTGACGATGTTTTAGTTTTATGATCTAAAGCCCTTTGAGCGTCGATGAACCGGATGGATTCGCATCAAACCGACTTTTGCTTCGTTCCTGAAACCTCATGGCAGCAACTGGAAAAAACTCCTGGAGGCGTTTCTGAGTCTGAGAGGAGCTGGAAAAATTTCACAACATCGTGTAAGAAAGAGAAGAATGAAAACAATCTGCTTTCCAGTTATGAGGCAACAGCAGACAGGAGGAAGAGGAGGAGGAGGAAGGACGACAGAGATGCTCCAGCTGCTGGGGAGGCGGCCAAACGCTCGGGTGGGAAATCTGGGGGAGTCAACTGGGAGAAACACTGACTGGCTTGGAACCAGCAACCTCAGAGACGGCAGAGGGAGCCGAACCCAGGAACGTAGAGCTACAGCACTCAGATCCGGTTGGCAGCTCTGAGACCCTTTGGACTCAGACAGGAGGTGGGGAGCTGGTTCCTCCCAGAGTGGATCCCTCCCAGAGTGGATCCCTCCCAGAGTGGATCCCAGTTGTGATGGTCTGGGAATCCAGTAGGGAAACTCTGTGCCGACTGGAAAGAGGCCTGAGATTAACCCTTTCTGTCTCCGCTGATCTGGAGACAGAAAGTCCACCTGGTGGAACCGTTACGTCACCCAGGTGTCCATCAGAACTAGGTGTCCAACAGAACCAGGTGTCCAACAGAACCAGGTGTCCAACAGAACCAGGTGTCCATCAGAACCCAGTTACTGTAATGACTTTAACATCCTCTACTCAGGAAGGTCAGATCTGGAGGACGGCCAGTCCAGAACCAGAACCTGGTCCTGGACTGAACCTTTCCTTTCCTTTCCCCAGCAGAACCCTTGGTTGGTTCTGCTTTTCCAAAGGTACTGACACCCCCCACCATGACACCTGGGTCCAGAGACTGGCTTACGCCATGTCAACTCCCTGGAAACTGGTTTTCATGATTTCTGCCAGCAGAGGTGTGAATAATCCCAGATCGCCTGGAGCTCTAAGGTTAGCATCCCTGCTGCAGACGGCTTCATCGGCTGCCTGGTTCTGGTTCTGACTGCAGAGCCGTCTGGAGGATATTCTGCTCACAGAGGAGCTGAAGGGAAACCTTTCATTGTTTTCTATCAGGTCAGAGATGATCTTATTCATCTGATCAAAGTGGAGATCAGCTCTGATCCTCAACTTCAGGATCAAAACCTGCGTTTCATCAAACTGCCCACATCTTAACCCCGGTGGTGCTTTATGAGGATTTTCTGGTTTTCAGGGGATTTTTCTTTTGAAGCTGAAGTTTGTGTAACATCTGAGGTTTTGTGTAACATCTCCTCCTGCAGCTGCAGCTCTGAACCAACAGCAAAGCTAAAATCATGTTTGCACAACCCAACATCACCTCATTCCTCATGAACAATGTGATGTTTTCAGGCCTTCTCGCGAACTGGGACCTTCAGGGACGAGCCGACTGACCTGGAGGACTGGGCTGTTGTCGAAGTTGTAGGCGCTCGGTCGGCCCTCCAGCGTGGAGAAGGCCACGTTTCCTCCGGTGAGCGGCGAGATGTCGCTGAAGTCGTCGGTGCAGAGCGCCTCCTGCTCGTCGCCGCCGGTCCGGATGAAGCCGTGGCTCGGCTTCCTGTAGGTCTTCTCGCAGGAGCCGCTGTAGTACTGGTACGGCACCCAGGGGCCGCCCTCGCTGCTCCGCTTGTAGATGGCAAAGCTCTCCGGACGGCTGGTGTGGAACTTCAGCCGAACGTAGGTGATGTCGAAGGCTTTCCCTGCAGACAGACGTAACCCAACAGGAAGTGAACAGCAGCGCCAATAAAAGGAAGGCAAAGTGATTTTACAGACATCAGGCTGAAGTTATGAGGCTGGAGGAAACATGACCAACGAGCCAAAACCTGAAAACACACCAGGGAAAATATGCTGGACGTCTTGATTAACTTTAGCAGATATTTTGTTCTAAAGTGAAAGTTTTTCAGTGTCTGAAACCCAGAAGCTCGAAACCTGAAGAACTTTTGGCCAAATTTACAGAAGAACAGAGAAAAGTTTTAATTTATCCGTTTCTCTGATTATTTAAACTGTTGAAGCTTCTTCCACTGTGACGTTCTGCCTGGTCCTGGTCCTGGTTCTGGTTCTGGTTCTGGTTCCGGTCCTGGTTCTGGTCCTGGTTCTGGTCCTGGTTCTGGTTCTGGTCCTGGCCCTGGTCCTGGTTCTGGTCCTGGTCCTGGTTCTGGTCCTGGTTCTGGTCCTGGTTCTGGTTCTGGTCCTGGCCCTGGTCCTGGTTCTGGTCCTGGTCCTGGTTCTGGTCCTGGTTCTGGTCCTGGTTCTGGTCCTGGTTCTG
>NW_015113903.1:69249-71884 GCF_001443285.1 Poecilia latipinna | reverse complement strand
GGCCGGGCCCCTGGGTGGCCGGGCCCCTGGGAGGCCGGGCCCCTGGGGGCCCTGGGAGGCCGGGCCCCTGGGTGGCCGGGCCCCTGGGAGGCCGGGCCCCTGGGGGCCCTGGGAGGCCGGGCCCCTAACCCTGACGTCAACCGCAAATAAAGGTGAAGCAGCTGATAGGAAGACAAAGGCTGCAGTTTATGACGTGAAACCAGGAGGAGCTGCAAACAGCCAGGGTCCTCCTTCCTCCTGAGGGCGTGCACACTCTCACGTGCACACTCGTACGTGCACACTCTCACATGCACGCTCTCACGTGCACACTCTCACATGCACGCTCTCACGTGCACACTCTCACATGCACGCTCTCACGTGCACACAAGGCGTGCACGTGAGAGTGTGCACGTGCCAGCAGCCCTCTGGTGAGCAGAGGAACTTTATGGGTCAAGGTTAACAAGGAGGATTTAACTGCAGGGTGGATCCTGATTTACTGCAGATACCAGTTAGATCCTATCAGAGTGAAGAAACCAGAACCAGAACCAGAACCGCTCTGCAGCTGGCTGCTGTTTCAACATTAATGACTCATACTGCAGCTTCACCATTCGCTTCAGAGCAGAAAACCAAATTCAGACATAAAACCAGAACGTTTCTCATCCTGTTGGGATCAAACGGCAACACGAAGCAGAGACGGGTCGAGCAGAACCTCTGGGACAAAAACAAACCCAACAGCGAGGGGCTGAAACGTGATCCGACTGAGAGGAAACCGGGAAATGAGACACCTGTGTCCAAACCTCACACTGAAGGTCCTATTTAAAGTAAGGGAGGGAAAACATCTCCAGCCCAGAGGAAGGAGTCGTTTCCAACAAAAACAGTTTCAGTTCCCCAGATGGATCAGGAGGTCTGCTCAGATCAGAACCAGAACCTCTGAGAAGGTCCGGAAGAAACGGCAGCAGGTCTAAAACTAGGAATGAAACAACACCAGGTTTAAAACCAGGAATGAAACGGCACCAGGTTTAAAAACCAGGAATGAAACGGCACCAGGTTTAAAAACCAGGAATGAAACGGCAGCAGGTTTAAAAACCAGGAATGAAATGGCAGCGGTTTATAAACAAGCTGCGGTGTGAAAACTTTTGTTTTTATTATTTTAATTCTGAATATTTATACTGAACAGTTTCCCTGAATGTTATAAATGTTTGGGTGAATCTGAAGCTGGAGGAAATACATTAATATTAACATTTATATTAATGTTAATCTTAGTATTAACATTAATATTTTGAAACTTTTATGATCTAATGAATAAACCTGATGTTCCTGATCGTCCTTCAGCAAAGTGAAGCTCAAGGTTGTTTTTACAGAAACAGGTAAACAAAGTTTGTTCCCATCATGCACTGCGTCGGTTCCTGGAACTAAACCAACGGTGGCTGAGGTTCGGTGCGCTAAACGTTTTTAAAGTTATCAAAAGCAGCTGGATGCATGAAGAGGCGTCTGACAGGAAGCAGCATCGCTCCATCACCAAACGCCTCCATGTCCTCAGGTGGACAAAAGCTTCTGCCAGCAGGAGACAAACAGCAGCGAGGACACAGGCGGCCGATTGGACGACAAGCAGGAAACAATGAGCCTCCAGCGGCAGGAAGACACCAGGTGACCCAGCTGCTGTTCAAACATCATGTGGAACGGGCCGGGATGAGTCCAAAGAGACCTCAGGGATTCGTCCTCTTCCTCCTCCAGAACAATCAGCATATTCACCAGAGGAAGAGTTTCACAGCTTGGAAAACAAAGAGCGTCTGTCCAGCTTCACTCAGCAGACTGGGAGGAAACACCGACTCGTCCTCTAAAGAAGAAAATTACAAGTAAAGCACTGGTCCCGCCAAAATAAAAGCTGAAGCAGCAATAGGAACATCATGAGAAGCCATGGCCATTTTATAAGACTCATAAAGATCAGGAGTAAAACGAGAAGCAATGAATCGACTATCAGTAGGAACCAATACGACAGCGTTAATGTGAGAACCTTAAAGACTAGAGGATCGGAGGATCGATGAACTAGAGTACTCAACGGATCAAAGGACCTGACAGATCAGAGGACCTGACAGATCAGAGGACCCGATGGATCAGAGGACCCGACGGACCAGAGGACCTGACGGATCAGAGGACCTGATAGACCAGAGGACCCGATGGATCAGAAGACCCGACGGACCAGAGGACCCGACGGACCAGAGGACCTGACGGACCAGAAGACCCGACGGACCAGAGGACCCAACGGACCAGAAGACCCGATGGATCAGAGGACCTGACGGACCAGAAGACCCGACGGACCAGAGGACCCAACGGACCAGAAGACCCGATGGATCAGAGGACCTGATAGACCAGAGGACCTGATGGACTAAAGGACCTGACGGACCAGAGGACCCGACGGACCAGAGGACCCGACGGATCAGAGGACCTGATAGACCAGAGGACCTGATGGACTAAAGACCTGATAGACCAGAGGACGTGACGGATCAGAGGACCTGACGGACCAGAGGACCCGACGGACCAGAGGACCCGACAGATCAGAGGACCTGACAGATCAGAGGACCCGATGGATCAGAAGACCTGATAGACCAGAGGACGTGACGGATCAGAGGACCTGACGGACCAGAGGACCCGACGG
>NW_015113903.1:64053-65160 GCF_001443285.1 Poecilia latipinna | reverse complement strand
TGAACTAGAGTACTCAACGGATCAAAGGACCTGACAGATCAGAGGACCTGACAGATCAGAGGACCCGATGGATCAGAAGACCTGATAGACCAGAGGACGTGACGGATCAGAAGACCCGATAGACCAGAGGACCCGACGGACCAGAGGACCTGACAGATCAGAGGACCTGACAGATCAGAAGACCCGATGGATCAGAAGACCCGATAGACCAGAGGACCCGACGGACCAGAGGACCTGATAGACCAGAGGACCTGATGGATCAGAAGACCTGATAGACCAGAGGACGTGACGGATCAGAGGACCTGACGGACCAGAGGACCCGACGGACCAGAGGACCTGACGGACCAGAAGACCTGACGGACCAGAAGACCTGACGGACCAACGGATTTTCTCCCATCGATCTCTGAACAGCCGCTTCCAGTAAATCTGTCCTCAGTTCAGGATCTGGAGCAGGATGGGTTCTGACCCGATCACACAGGAACGTTTTTCTTTCACCTTCGGCAATTAGCCGGTGGAGCTTTAAGCCGGTTGACCCGCCTATGAAGGAGCGGTGACCCCTCAGAGGCCTCAGGGGGCCGGATTCCCTTCTGGACATGAAAAGAGGCCGCAGGAAGAAGCCTTTCTTTCTCCGCCTGAGGGAGGAAGGTCGGAGTGACACGGCAGGAATGAACCGGCTGGAATGTGTCTCCATTGACGGGAAGAGGGACAGAGGACAAGAGGAGGACAGGAGGAGGGATGGAGGGTAAACTGACAGGAGGAGACAGAGGAGGAGTCAGAGTCCACTCAGAGGGATTCTGGGTAAATTCCTCAGAATCTCTTTCCTTCTGATGAAGGACTCTGTCTGACCACTGAGGTTTCCACTGACATGTTGAGACTCGTCCTGCTGGACGGGTTCTGGACCAGTCTGGATGAAAACAACATAACACCAGAACTTCATCCAGGAAACTGGATCAGAACCTGCAGAACCGCTTCTATCCTGCAGCTTAATTACACTTTGGATCCGAGCCGAGAGATCGGACCTTCAGGCTGCAGAGTATCGTCGTCTGACAGAGGAGACGACCTTCAGAGGACGGGAGGAGGACAGGAGGATGGGGAGGACAGGAGGAT
>NW_015113903.1:53432-58836 GCF_001443285.1 Poecilia latipinna | reverse complement strand
GTGTGTGTGTGTGTCTCAGTGTGTGTGTGTGTGTGTGGTCTCCCACAGAGATAAGAGCTGCAGCGTCTGAAGCCTTTAATCAAACTGAGGAACTCAGTGAAACTCTTAAATATTAAACTGTCAGAAATTATCAAGTAAAATCTGAGATGAAGAAAATAAAAACATAAATCTTTGACAGGCGCCACCAGGAATCTTGGGCACCATGACAAAAAAATTAAATTCCCTCTTCGCAGCTGTTGTTATAATTTCTTGAGTCTATCTGACCATCAGACGCGTCTCAGTTTTAAAAGCTTCCAACTGCCTTGTTCTATTTGGTCCAATACTGATGCTAGCACAATATTTACTGCTAGTTACTGTTACATCCAACAGTCAGCACACAACACAGCAAACAGGTTGCTTAAATGCTTGATTAGTTTCATCTCATTGAAATGTTTCTCCCCACCAGCAACAGTCAGAGGCAACATGCAGAATATACATGAAGCTATCCAGACTTCTCAAAATGCTGTGTGGTTGCATTTCATTCAAGCGGCAGAATATAACTAAGAAAAAATGTTTCCTCCATATTTGTTAAAGCTGTCACCATGTTTGCTATGAAGCAGATAATCTGTTTCCAGATCAATCTGCTGCACCTGCTCCCTGAGCTGCTACTGCTAGCTAAATGCACCGACCAAAAACAACCAATCAGAACCAGGAGGAGGGTCTTAGTGCTCTCAATCAACCTCGTTCACTCACTGCTAAATGTGCTAATGGAAGATTTTATAAAGATTGTTTGAATTTCTGTGAGTAACAAACACATTGCTTTTGTTGTGTAACTATAAAGAGTAGAGAGAGAAAAAAATCCACATAGATTCCCTGGAATGATGCTAACTAGCCTGTCACTGAACACAGTTTACACTGGGACCGGGGTCAAAGGTTAAGCTGGTATCAGGGTTAGAGCTGCTGCCCGCTGTCTCATCTGTTGTTGAGTGTGGTAAGAGGTACAAAGACAAGTTAAATATATGAATATGTTGGTAAATTCTTTCCTTAATTCATTAAATGCTAGTCTGCAACAGACTGGCGACCTGTCCAGGTGACCCCGCCTCCCGCCCGACACCACTAAGGGAAAACGGTTACAGAAAATGGATGGATGAATGGATTAAATGCTGACTATGCTGAATTGATCATCTCACACAGTCTACCTGCCTCTCTTGGAGGAAAAAACTGTTACAAATCGGCCCTCCGGTCTTTTTCTCTCCATCTATGTCTCTATTCTTTGAAAACCTGACTGTTATTTTTCGTAGCAGCATAGTAGGAGCCCCAGTTCTGGTCTTTTACTGACTGCTGCTGAAAACGTCACCGCTAAGCAGGAACGAACCATTTCATGCAGATCCAGGGGCTTCAGGGCAAACATGGATGTGTGTTGTTTGGTCTGGAAGGGGTAACTTTTATTTACTGCTAAAACAATTTTAGAAAAAACAATATGATAAATTTTATAATTGACAGGGCCCCCAATGTTTTTTCAATTTCTATAGGAAAAAAAATTGTGGGAGGAATTGTCCTAACTTTGCCCCGATACGGCGCCTCTGAACTGAGACAAAATGTTTTGGAGAAAAATGGGAGACTTTTAAATAAGAAAAGTCTTACTTTCTTAGGAAATAAGTAAATATATAAGGTAATTCATTAAAATGCAATAAATTAACCAAAGATTATAAATAACATCTGCCTAACGCATGAAAAAATAGATATTTTAATGCTACAGGAAATTTAAGAATCTTAACTTCTCCAATAAATTATTTGAAAAAGTAATAAATGTAAAACTAAAACATTATCCAAAAGGAAAAACAAAAAACAGGTAAATTAATTAATATATTGGGTAATAATGTAATCTTTAATCTAATAAAACATTATCCACTCATCTTCAAATGTTTCAAATGGACATAAACGTTAATATTGTGAGATTTCCTTGCTTAATCCTGCAGCAGCAGAAAGTTTAATGATGTTTATCTGTCATCATGTCTGAGCTTCAGGGAAACAGCAGCAACGGTTCAGCAGCTCATCGGGACGTTTTCATGTTTCTGCATCAAATAAATCAGAGCAGAAGATTCTCTGATCAGGAGCGTGAAACCTGCAGCAACTTCCCAGTTCAGAGGAGGAGCTCTGATCTAATCACAGGACGAACCCCCAACACGCACACACACACACACCTCCGACTCCAAACATCTCTCTGTTTGTAGTCGATTCACAGCAGAGACCACCAAAGAAGCGGCTGCCCCGCCTGAGGTGTCGCCTCACCGGGGGGCCAGGAGCAAACGACCCCCCACCTTATCACCACCAGGACAAACGTCCCCAGCAGGACGCAGCAGCAGAACCCCCACACAGCTGCAGACACGATGAGAAAAGCCTGAATCTGCGGCCAGAGACTGAAAACAGGGCCGCTCCACCTCTGTGAGGGGCCTCAGGGCCCAAACCGGCTGCTGGGCCCCGGCAGGACGAGTCCAAACTATTCAACTACAGCTGGGCCACAAAATTCATTCATTAAAAATGCAGAAATTACAACTTTGGAGTCTTTATCAATATATTTTTAGTTGTATCTGCTCAATAATAAATACATTTTTAAATAAAATCGTTGTCCTCCAGATGAGACTAATATTAGCAGCGTAATGCTAACGATAGGGTTAGCATGCCTGTTACAGGGATTGCTGTTCCTAAATTGAATCTGAGGGATTTAATCTTTCACCATAGAAACATGAATCAGGTTTCCTTGTAGCTCTAAAGCAGAATAAATGACCTGAATTCAGTATTTCTGTTATTAGCAGACATGATATCTAAAATCCGCTGCAGGGAGTGAAATGTTTTGTTTCTCTGAGGTAATCTTCGTTCAGGTGTAATAATATCCATAAACTGGTGGCTGTTAAAGATTTATGTCTGGTGCTTTATGAGATTAACAGTTGGTTCCCTAAAATTATAGTTTTCTTTAAAGAAGTGACTAAAACAGGTTTATGGGTGTTTTCTGCTTCGTGGACCTTTGAGTTGTAGAGACAATAAATGTTAAGCAGCAGCTGCTTCTGCTGAAGCGACTCGAACAGAAACAGAGAAGTTCAGGAGTTAAAGTCCAGAGGAACCCGGTGACCTCAAAACGTCACCCGATTCTGATGGTTCTGGTACAAACCGTTTTAGTTTCTCTTTAGAAAGAAACAAATCAAAAAACTAATTCATAACAACTAAATCTTCATGTCTGTATGAGAATCTGAAGGAGCAACAATGTCTTCCTGATTCTGCGTGCATGAAGCCTCGGCTGTAACCTTGGAGGATCAGCAGCAGCAGTCAGTCCTCCAGGCGAAATGCAAGCAGAGCAAAGGGAGGAAGAAGATAAATAGGAGCCCACATCAGTCGGGCGTCTCTCTCAGATCTGCGAGACGTAAACAAGACGAGCGCTGAAGGAACCTCTTCAGATACAATCTGTTCATCCGATTATTAAAAAGCTCAGATCCTGCTGACTGATCCGAGTCTGCACAGAGGATCTCTTCATCTGTTTCACAAATAAACAATAATCTGCCTCAGTTTGTTTCTCTGAGCTGCTGCTGGACGGTTTGAGCTCCGACTTTAATTTAAACCCTGAACGTCTGAGCCCAGAGATCTCTGCAGACAAAACAGGCAGAAAGTCTTCAAACGTCTGTTTTCCACATTAAAAGGAAGAAAACTGAGTTTTGGTGAAACTATGAAAGTCGAGGAAATTAAATTACATTACTCTTTAGTTAGGATGCTAAAGCTAACATCTCACATGCTGACTTTAGCAGAAGAACTTCTCTGACATAATTATGATATCAACATCAAGAATATGAACACCAATATTAAATACTAACGAGTAAATAGTTAGCATGATTATGCTAACGACGATCAGATGCCTTAGCAACGCAGCATGCTAACGGTAAAATGTGTAACGATCAGAGAAGAAATGAATCAACAGAACAATAATCTGTTACTGGATTTATTCAGTGAAACGTTTCTTTACTGGGAAGATTTGGGGAAACAGCTTTGAACATGTTGATGTATGTTAGCATATATTAGCATGCTAATAGCATGAACAGATACCAAAGACAACCCAGTTAGCAAGCTAACGCCAGTGCTCACAACTAATTTTACTTTCAAGCTTGTTGAAAACATGGAGCAACTTTATAATTAATTATAAATTAATGTACATTAATGTAATTGGTAACACTTTATTTGAAGGGGGTGAATAAGACTGTCATGACACTTTCATAAACATGACATAGCACCTGTCATGAACATGAATAAGCCTTCATGAATATTTATGACTGTTGTCATAAAGCGTCATTCGGTAAATTATGACACTTTTTATACCAAGTTGACATTATTCAAAATGTCTTTGTTATGACAACTTAACATCAACCAGGAAATCATTACTGTTTAAACTTTACCTTTAATAACATAAAGTTACCTAGTTTTTAAAGTGCTATCAGTAATACTTTTATAACAAATTTATATCAGTAATTATTTCTTGGTTAATGTCAAGTTGTCATAACAAAGACATTTTGAATAATGTCAACTTTGTATTAAAAGTGTCATAATTTACCGAATAACGCTTTAATTACAACAGTCATAACTATTCATGAAGGCTTATTCATGTTTATGACAGGTGTTATGTCATGTTTATGACAGTGTCATGTCAGTCTTATTCAACCCCCTTCAAATAAAGTGTTACCTTGTAATTTAACGTTTATAAGGAGGAGAATCAGCCGACGCTGCGTTGATCTGCTGTCAGTTAAACGCTGCAGGTGTTTCAGGTAGCAGGTTTTCTGCCTGTAGGCCCAGTTTAATCAGCTCAGGTTGAGATGAATGGAGGTTAGAAGTTAAACTGCAGTTGAAGGTTGACCTTTAACCTGCAGAGCCTCAGAAGGCGGCGGCGGCGGCCCGGTTTGCAGCCGCAGCCTCGGTGCCGCTCATTAATCCGTCCACACGTCATGTGTTTACCCCCCTGCCAGCACAGCTAAAATTACCCTGCATGCATCTGCTTGTTCCTGTAAAGCGCCTCGGCTCGCTCAGACTCCTCGCCGTCTGTAATGACCCCTCCCCCCCGGAGGCCCCCCGGGGCCACGGCTTCACTTCCTGCCTCAATCACAGAGCGGAGCGGCTCCCGGCCTCCACACGCCGCTCTCCTCTCGGGTCAAAGCTGCTGCTGTTTCCGTCCCGCGCCGTTCCCACCGTGACGTCGGCTCCCAGCAGGGAGGAAATATTCAGAGTCGGCTTACAGTGGGGTCAGAGGTCAACACTGGGAGGGAGCTGGTTCCCAACTGGAGCAGAGAAACAGCAGCTGAAGATTCCCAACAGGAAACCATCAATTAACTGGCTGAGGAACAAATGATGGGATCATTCAGAGAAGATCCTGAGAAAGTTTACTGGAATT
>NW_015113903.1:46501-49343 GCF_001443285.1 Poecilia latipinna | reverse complement strand
GGGGTTTACTGGAGTTTACTGGGGTTTACTGGGGTTTACTGGAGTTTGCTGGGGTTTACTGGAGTTTACTGGGGTTTACTGGGGTTTACTGGAGTTTGCTGGGGTTTACTGGAGCTGAATCAGAGGATGGAGATTGTCTCCTGATCAGAGGAACCAAACAAAGGATGAGAAAAGCTGCAAATCAGATCAGAGAATGAATCAGATCGTTCTCTCTTTCTGGTTCTTCCTGCCATGTTTTCCAGCATTCTGAGCTGCAGCAAACCGTCTGCTGATGGTTAAAATGTCGACCTGAGTCTGACCCGGATCCCTAACTTCCTGTTTCTCTGTTTCCTGCGGCGGCGGCATGATTCTCCATAGAAAGCGCCGCTGATAAGAGACGTCTGAACGGCGGCGGCGTCAGCAGATGGTATCTGAGCTCAGGGTGTTTAGTCTGAGCCGACACGGTTCTGTTCACTCATGTGTCTGATCCCACAGCCGGCAGGAGGAGGAGGCATCATGCTGTGGGCCTCATCAGACAACCAGACCAGAGCTCAGAGGAAACGCCTGCAACCTTCCACAACCACTCAATAAAACATTTATAGATTTATGAACCGATCCAAGGTTCAGAGCTTCATGGATTAATTCCCATAAATTTACAAAATAGACAATAAATATGCAGTAATATTTATCATTAGATTCGAAACCAAGTGCTAAACTTTCATCAGTCACATGAGCATTTATTTGAAGAACATTAACCTGCACCATAAATAAAAAAAATATAAAGCAAATTCAAAGCAATGATTAATCATGTAATAATGAACCAGGCATGATAAATTAAAACAAACTCAATAATATCCATTTTAATGATTTTTCTCTTTCGGCCAAAAACTGGATGATAAATTCTTCAGTTTGGAGTTTAAACCTTATTCTGAAGAATAATTTACAGAAACTCATAATTCATTTTATTTGTTGTTCCAGTTTCAATGTTAAATGTTCATTAGAAATGAGAGTTTATTGGTCTTTCAGAATGTGTTGGAATTAGTTTAGATTGTTCTCCAAGCAGCAATATTATATTAAAATGTTATTATAATAACATGTTATTAATCTGAACTGATGTCGGCCCGCGGGCCCGACCAGAACCGAGGAGGTTCTGGTGATAAAAAGCTGCTGCAGCAGGACACCTCCATGATGATGATGATGATGATGATGATGCTTTCCTCTGAGGAAGTGTGGAAAGTGTCGGCGCTGTAATTACCACTTCCTGCGTGTTTATCGCCTCATCATGGCGGGTTGATGCTTAATCACAGCCTGGAGAGGAAGACGAGCTGCGACACGCCGAAGATCCCCGGGATCATCTTCATCCTTTCTCCTGGCTTCATCATCATCACTCACTTTTAAACATTTAGCTTTGAGTTCAGTTTTAATGTCAGAATTTTAAAGAAAAAGTTCAACCAAAGTTCAGAGGAAGACTTGAGGAGCTTGAAGAAGAGCTGAGAGGAACGACACTGCTCAGGGTCCCTGAACGCACCGCCGGCCTTTTAATTAACACGGCAACAAGAATGCAGCTTCAAAGCGACGAGAACAAACAGAGCGGCAGCTTCAACCTGCAGGAGGAGAAGAAAGGAGCGGCTGTTTGCTGAGGCGGAGGGCAAACAGAGCCACAGCTACTTCCTGTTTCTCACATTCAACTCCCATCTCAGACAAATCCCATCATGCACTGCGTCGGCTCCTGGATCTAAACCAACCGTGGCTGATAAGGATTAAGTAAGCTAAACGTTTTCAAAGTTAGCAGCAGCGCTAAGCTAACGCTGAGCTCTGATGTCAGAGGAAACGTAAGAAAGTTTCAACAAACCAAACCAGAACCAACCGAACCCAGAGAGAGGTCAGGAGGACCAGAGGTCAGAGGTCAGTTAGCATTCACACCTCACCAACTGGACCGGACTTTCTGGACAAATGGACGGATGAATGGATGGACGGATGCCCTCCAGCTGATCTGAGGTCAGATCGACCTCCATCAGGTTCTTCACATCTGAACCTAGAGGCCGGCGGCCATGTTGGTTCTGATCTGGGCCCATCTGGTACCGACCAGCAGGTTCTGACCACTGAAACCCAAACGAGCTCAGGGATGAACCTGGAAGCTTTCTGTGCAGAAACGTCTGAGGAAGAGTTTGTGTCTCTGGGTTTGTTCCTCAGGAAGTCGGTGAAAAGTCATGGAGCGATGAAGATGAAGCTCCTCCTCTTCCTCACTTCGCTCCAGTCAGGAGGACTGAGGTCCGACAGGCCTCTGATGTATGTGTGGGGGAAGGAGGGATTCCTCCAGGTCCAAGGAAAAGCCTGAATTCCTGAAATGACTCGAGCCGAAGACGAGGAGGAGGAGGAAGGTGAGTCAGAGCTTCGTTTTCAGACAGAGTGAGAGGTCACCTCAGGCTGCCTCATTAACCGTCTCTGCCGTCATCGGATCAGCTGAGCTGCTGGTTTATTCAGCTGGAAGCAACAAAACCTGCAGCTGATGGCGGACCGAGTCAGGATCCGCTTCCCGGGAGAATCAGAACCAATCAGAGAGACTCAGCCTGTCGCAGCTGTAATGGATAATGAACAGAGTGATGCATCCCGTTCAGAGATCCTCAGTTGTCAGGAAAACCTTCCCAGCTGCAGGAAGGTCCAAACAAAGAGACGGCGACCCGACAGAACCCGGAATGAACCGGAAACCCGGATCCACTGGATAAAGATCAGAGTGAGACCTCTCTGTCTTTAATCTCCTCTCTGCACCGTGACCTCCAGCTGGAGACGGAGCGCCAAGGTCACCGAGACAAACCGGGTTTCTGGGCCAGAGTTCTGTTTCCAACGGCAACAGAACCAGATC
>NW_015113903.1:35315-43536 GCF_001443285.1 Poecilia latipinna | reverse complement strand
TACCCTAACCCTACACTAACCCTTTCAGTATTTCAAAATGTTCTTCACTAATGAGATGATTGAACACATCACACCAATTTGTACTCTGCTCAAGAGCTGGGGGATAAAATCAAGACTAGCCCTGAAGAAATACAGCATTTCCTAGCGATCCTTCTTTTTATGGGTGTTTTCAATTTCCTGTCACTGGAGGACTACTGGCACCATGAATCATGCTTTGACCTGATTGCTGACACTGACTGAAGATAGGAAAAATTAAAATGTAATATTTCCTTGTTTGACGCAATGTTTTTCTTGGTTGAAATTAAAATCAGTCAACAGGGTCTGTTGATTGTGTTTTTTGTGGCATTTTGACAGAAATAAACTGTATCCATTACCCCAGACATTTTTTTGTTGTTTATTTCTTCATAAATTAGCATTTTATTTTAATTTATCTACTGTACTTGGTATTTTTATTAGGTCATGTACAAACCTAGTGATGGTTGAAAAGTTTAAATTAGTTAGTAATAGTGAAAATTATGATTTCCCCATATTTATTCTAAAATTTTACCATATTTGTTAATATCAACTCAGAAAGTCACAAAAATTCTTTTGTAAGATAATGCCATAATTATTATTAGTGTATAACACTGTAATAACACTTCTTGTTTCATATTTGCACCAATAGAGGAAAATGACTTGATTTTATACTAAAGAAATAAATGTCAACTACATTAGCTTAATTTGCTACATTTATTATTAACTTGCATCTCTATTTCCAAAACCACAGGGTCTGTTGAAAAAAAATATTGATTGTGTTTATGAATCACCCTAGGGTAAAAGAAATGCAAGGAAAAACATTTTCACAAGTTTTTTTCTTTTTGTGGTTGTCAAAGAGTTAAACCATTAAGTGACCATCTCAACCGTTTGGTAGAGATCAATATTTCCAAAACCACAGGGACTGTTGAAAAAAAAAATTGATTGTGTTTATGGATCACCCTAGGGTAAAAGAAATGCAAATAAAAAAATTTTCACAAGTTTTTTTCTAGGTGCGGCAGTTAAAGGGTTAAAGTTAAAAACATAAACATGTTTTTATTGTGATTCCAGTGTTTTTATGAATATTGTGGAGGGTTTTCCGGGGAGCTGCCGGAGCGTCATGTGGAGATTCCAGATCATCTGAGCTGGAAGTTCATTCGCTGCTTTGAAGTCTGAACTCCTGGCCGACGAACAGAACCTCCTCAGACGGGTCGGAACCACAACACCGGACCTCGTTTCGAAAACCTCGGCTCATCCCGGATTCCGGATTCCTGAGTGTCGGGAATCTGCAGTGAAGCTTCAGAGACGTTTGTCTCCTCAGCTGAGCGACGCCGCGGCTCCAGCTGTGCCGGCCCAGTAATCTCCACACTTCCCAGTTTCCCACGCTGAGCTCATTCCAGAGCCACTAAACAATGCCGGAGTCCGGCCGCCCCCTCCCCCGCCGCCCTGGGTTCGCTCTCAGATTGGTGTAATTTACAGCAGCTGGCCGCGCCGCAGGAAAACAGGACTGGTTGGGAAACACGGTTTTCCCACACAGATCCAGGGTTCCTGAAGGGGCCGTGGATTCAGAACCACTGGATGAGTTCTGCTCCATCCGGAGAGTCTTCAGATGTGAGACTTTAGTCACTGAAACGTGTTTATTATTCTCTTTTTTGACCTTTCTGCAAAGTTAAAACACAAAGCCGTGTTTTCCTACACACGATACAGACCATAAACGCCTCGTTTGTTATCCAGATCCTCCTGAAGCCGGTGACATCATGTCTGAATAAAAACCTGCTTCTGTTCCTTTAAGGCCTCGTTTTACTGTTAATATTTATTCCACCACCTTCCAGGTAAAAACATGGGATTATTCTGTTTGACCGGAGCGGATCTGCTGGATTATCTGCTGGATTAACATGTTTTCTGATTTCATCACCGCCTCTCTCTGCTGCACTGGACCTGTACAGGAAGTAAAGTCAAAGAAAATCTAATTCAGATGCTTCCTGTAAACGTCTCCAGGTTTTAATAAAGCATAAAGTCTGGTCCCGACATAAAGACTTAAAATAAATGATTTAAACTGATCTGTTGTAATCAGGAAGTTATTTTTGTGGCCAAAGAAAACAAGATCACCACGAGCAACTTCTTCTGATTTCTTTGGCAATCCTCGACGCCGACGACAAAACTCTGTCTGTCAGAGAAAATCTGATCCAACACAACAAACTGAACATCAAACCAGAGTAAAGCTTTGATTCAGATCATTCAGTTCCCCAGGATTCAATGACTAAAGTTAACCCTGAGTTAAAGTTTAAATAAAGTAAAAATGAAACATTCAGCCAGCTGAGCTGAATCTGTGAAGTTCTGTGATGAAGAGGAAACTTCAGACCTGCTGCAGACAGAAAACGCTCCTCTGTTCTACCACAACCTAAAAACTGGTCCAAGAAAATAAAAAAACATCAAACTCGTTAAAATTTATGTTCAGATCCTGAACTTCTTCAGGCTTTATGACTGCAAAGGTTATCTTATCGTCCCTGATCTTTAGTTTTAGAAAACAGAAACATTTCATGGTGCAACATAAAACTTCAAATTGTGCAGAGAGGATAACATCCTCATTTCTGCTGCTTCAGCGTTACCTTCTCTGTAAAAACACTTTATTTTATTTGGCGTTCCTCTACGCTGACGACACGTTCCTATTCCACTAAAATCAAATAAAGTGTCTAGTCAAAGAAAACAGCATTAAACTAAGTTATGATTCAGACCAGGAACGACTCCAGAAAACTTTTCAACATTTTGATGAAATAAGAAAAACATCCAGAAAGGATGAAACATCCTGCATGACGTCTTCTGGTTTTATGTCTGCTGTGCAGGAAGCAGCTTGATCTATACCAACAACTTGTTTAATATAAACTATGACTGATGACTCGTCGTCTGTCCGGTTCTGGTCTGAATGTCCAGTCTTGTTGGGTCTATCAGCGGTCCAGCACAGAGGACGGCGGTTCTGAACCGGAGCGGACGCTTCAGCGCTCTTCATCAGGGAGGAATCTGGAGAGTTTGGCCCTCAGCTTGTGTCTCCAGAGCGGCTCGGTCTGATCCGACCAGTTTTCTGCTGCAGGATTTCATCTGCTGTGAGACCAAGCAGTCTGAGTTTAGGTTTTTAGACCAGTTATGATTTAATTCAGCCTTTAATCCAGTTCCTGCTCCTGTTAGGCATTTCCTTCAGACTCTGGTTTAAATCCAGCTCTCGTGTCCGAGTATCGTTTTACAGCAGGCTGTCCCATGTTGTGTCTTCTGTTTGTCTCCAGAGGACGTGGCCCGTCTTCCTGCCTGAGCTTCAACCAGATCTCAGTCCTGGTTAAAACTAACTGCAGGTTTTCAGCTGCAGAGCTCCAGGCCTCCATTCCTCCTCCTCCTGCAGGTTTTCTTCTTTGTGGCGCTTTCATGTGGCCCCGGGGCCCGTCTCTGCACAGTCGAGTCAGAACACGTCGCCTTCCTGCCGCACTTCAAAGAGTCCAAACACACCAAGTTACAGGGAGCGCTGAGCTCACGGCGGGTTTCCTGAGATTACAGACGAAGCTTTGTCCTCCTCAGAGGACAGGTGTCCCACATCAGGACCAGACCCCATCAGGCTGGTCTGAACCAGAAGGACCAATAAACTGTCAGATTTTGGTTTATGGCCTTTGGCTGGTTCTTCCTGGTTCTGGTCGGAAACAGCTGGAGGTTCTGAGAATAAACGGATTCAGGAAGAAACACGTTTCTCCACGACCGAGTCAGAGCTCAATGAATCTATTTCAGAGTCACGACTGAGAAACAAGGTCAGACAAGGTCAGAAGGTCAGAAGGTCAAGATCCACAGAGGAAACAAAGTAGAGAAATGTTTTCTTGGTTTCAGACAGAATCAGAGACTTTCAGACATCAAACAGATTCAGCTACAAAACATCCAACAGAGAACAGACAGTGAGGAAGACAGCGATGAAGACAGCGATGAAGACAGCGATGAAGACAGCGATGAAGACAGCGAGGAAGACAGCGATGAAGACAGCGAGGAAGACAGCGAGGAAGACAGCGATGAAGACAGCGATGAAGACAGCGATGAAGACAGCGATGAAGACAGCGATGAAGACAGTGAGGAAGACAGCGATGAAGACAGCGATGAAGACAGCGAGGAAGACAGCGATGAAGACAGCGATGAAGACAGCGATGAAGACAGCGATGAAGACAGTGAGGAAGCAGATGGAGCATTAATAACCAGAAAAATGAAGAAAACATCCAAAACATGCAGGAATAATTTCAGACATCTTTAAATCGTCTGGAGATCAAAACCATCCAGTTTCCACCATCAAGTCGCAGCTGAACTGAACAAACTCCAGTCACCACCAATAATAGATCACCAATAATAGATCAGCAGATGTACAAATATCTACATTTAAAGACCCTAACATCATCATCATATTTGCTAATAACATTTTAACTTTAGTCATTTTCTTTTTCTTATTTAATTTATTTCATTCAGGCTCTTCAGCAGAAACATCTGCAGCACATTTACGCCCAAAGATTTCCTGAATCTCCCAGAGAACTTGAATCTAACACCAGATGATGTGTTCAAAGGTGGCTGGTACATCAGAACCCTGAGCCTGAGCCGAGCCCCAGGTCAGAACCATCCAGAACCCCCAATGAAGAAACTCCTGAACAGAGCAGAACAGAGATCCACCACAGCCTGCAGACTTAAATGATCTGAGGTCAGAATGATCTGCAGTAAAGTTCCTGATGTCCAGCAGCGTTCCTGACCGGCACCCAGAAGTCCCTAATCTGAACCCAAAGTTCCCAAGGTTTCCAATCTGCCCCAGATCCCTTCCAGACAGCAGCTGTACTTCAGTGAAAACCAATTTTTAGATATTTAGTGACCAAGGTCTCCAAACGGCGCAGTGGAGCAGCCAGCTTAGGCGCAGTGTGTGTTGGCGCAGTGTGTGTCTTGGGCCCGCAGCCCGGGCTCTTACCGAGGTGCAAGGTGAGGTTGATGGAGTTGGGGTACTGGATCCCCGCCAGCATGGTCTGGCTCTGCCACCAGGTGGCGTCCTGCTGGTTGTTGTAGTCGGTCAGGTACGCGGCGTTGTGGTGGTTCCGGGGGTCTCGCGCGTCGCAGATGTGGCAGGACTTGGTGACCCCGGTGGCGCCGGTCTGGACGCAGTACTCCTCCGGCGGGGAGCCGCAGGTGTTGGTGGCCTCCACCGTCACGTTGAAGGCCGCGTTCACGAACTCCGGCATGCAGCGCTGCGGTCGGCCCTGCTCGTCCGCGCACTCATCCATGGCGCCGCGGACGCACACCGCGGCCACCCAGCTGCACGCCACCAGAGCCCGGATCAGGTTCTGCATCCTGCCCGCCCGCTCCGTCCTCCCGATCGGCCGCAAAACTCCCATCGGAGCTTTCCTGAAACTTTCCCAAAGTTTCCCCGTCAGTTTCCCGCAGGAACGATCCCGGACTGGAAGATCCTGGAAAACGAGGAGCGACTGGTGGCTCCGGCTCCGCGGCTCTGTGCTGCTGCTCTCTGGCTGTCCGAGGTCGCTCTCAGCTCTTTGTGTCCGCCGCCATGCACCCACAACTCCAGCAGGAAAAGACGGGAGTCCAGACTACACCCAGTCCGCTACTGCGCAGCTCCGAGGCGCACAGGCTGCGGAGAAGAGTCCGCCTCTTCCTCCGGAGTCACCAAATCACCGCAGAGCCGCTGCGCACCCGCAATCACTGCGCAAACTTAAACACACTTTTCAAAGTCCGGTCTGCGCCGAATCACGTGTTTAATATTCAGGTCAGAGTTGAAGTTGCTGCTGCGTGGAAAAACTCCCAGATTTAGGAAAACCAGCGGAGGATTCCCGGAGATGAACTTGAGTTTGATAAACATGAAACTGATCCTGGAGCAGATTTCGGTCCTGCTGGAAAAACTCCCCTCACAGGAGGGAGGACAGAGACCCCTAGTGGACAAAGGCATGAACAGGATTTCTGGTACTTATTCCACAATATTCAGGATGAGGATCATCCATCCATCCATCCATCCATCCATCCATCCATCCATCCATCCATCCATCCATCCATCCATCTGTTCATCCATTAATTCCATCCATCCATCCATCCATCCATCCATCCATCCATCTAACCATCCATCCATCCATCCATCCATCCATCATCCATCCATCTAACCATCTAATCATCCATCCATCCGTCCGTCCTTGGGTCGGGAGGGGTTCTGGTTCTCCAGTGAACGCTTCGGGCGAGCGGCGGGTCACCTGGACAGGTCGCCAGTCCATTTGGATCAAATATTCTAAAAATCTTTTAGATATAAAATTTCCTTTTTATTTGATTTTTCTACCTTGTAGTTTGGATGTTTAGTTCATCTGGAACCAAACAAACTTTAAAATCAGAAAATGTTTGTTTTCTGATGGTAATAAAAATTTACACTTTGATTTTTACAGAATAAATCATTCTGATATTTTTATTAAAATCTAAATAAAGAGAAAAATGTTTATTAAAAAAAATATTCCCATATTAGGGGCTGCACTGTGGTGCAGCTGTTGCCTTACAGCAAGAAGGTTCTGGGTTCGATTCCCAGCCTCAGGTCTTTCTGCATGGAGTCTCCATGTTGTCCCTGTCCAAAAACATGACTGTCAGGTTAACTGGCCTCTCTATGTTCTCCCTAGGTGTGAGAGTGCATGGTCTCTGTGTTGCCCTGTGACAGCCAGGTGACCCGTCCAGGTGACCCGTCCAGGTGACCCCACCTCTCTCCTGAAACGCTCTGGAGAGGCAGCAGCAGCTCCTGACCCACTAAGGGGTGTGAGATGATGGACTCTTACATTAAACCTCCTGAAAGGTGTAAAACCTGCCAGTGTGGCTGGTCGCTCTGCAGCAGGTTGTGGGTTTGAGTCCCAGGTCTCTCTCGGTGCTCCAGCTTCCTGCCACTAACGAACTGATACAAAACCAGGTTTAAGTTTCCGTTTTTAAATATTTTGCATATATTGACTTAGTCTAACATTCTTCCTATTGGGACCTTTTCATGTGCAGTAATAAAAATCTGCTTTTATAGTTTAATATTGGAACTGTGAAAAATAAAGTGTATGCTCTTCATATATTTACAGCTTTTTCACTCCCATGTGCTGAAACGGCCGGCTTCAGTTTTAGTTGTTCAGCATTTTGTTGGATTATAAAAACCAACAATAATAAAAGTCATTGAAATATCACATATAATAAACTTAAAGACATGAAGACCAGAAAAATATTTGGTTTGGTCAGTTTGAAACAGAGTGAAGCTTGGTTAGAAGATCAGCTCATCGTCTGCATATCGGTGATTCTGTAAAAACGGAGCCGGATAAAAACCAGGTGGGACCAAAGAATGAGCCCTGAGGAACACCTGGTCCCGGAAAATCAGTTTATTCCAAGAAAAACGCTGAAGCAGGAGCTCAGAGGAGGGAACTGATCACTAACAGGAACAATTTATGACATCGTTCAAACATTTTCCTCCTGCTGGAATCAGAATGAAGCAACATTCAGATGTTTTTACGTTTTGAACCAAAATGTCCAAGAATTAATTAAAAACCAAAAACTCATCGACAGTCCAGGACTCTGCGTTTCCAGATCAGAGGATCAAACCACAAGTCTTTGTCCCATCAGTTGATCAGCTGATCAACCTGCAGATTGATCACAGCAGGTCAAAACTCCAGGACTCAGGTAGATCATTCAAGGATTAAATGGGATAAAAATGATTTTAAATAAACATCTGAACAGATTTTACTACAAAACTGAACCTAATCCAACTTAAAATTAATCAAACTTCACCAAATGTTCCACATTTATTATTATTTTCTTTTAGTTTCTACAAGAGAAGAATCTGGAGGAAGACGAGACGTCAACTCCGCCCCCTGCTGGTGCTTCTAGAGAACTACACATGTAAAACCAACGTCTCATCTGGTCCATAAGGTTTCTGGTCCGATCAAAACAGGCGATGAAGAGGAGCAGGCGATGAAGAGGAGCAGATGATGAAGAGGAGCAGATGATGAAGAGGAGCAGCTTCAGGTGGAAACATCTCAGATTTATTGGAAACATCAATAAAAACAAACATGGAGGCTCAAGAGAAACAGACTGGAGGGAAAAAGATCTGCTGTACAACAGGAGGTCTCACTCTGTTTAATATCCGCCCCTGTACCCCCCCCCCCCCCTTTGACTCCCCCTCTCCCCCCCACCCCCCCCCCCC
>NW_015113903.1:28711-31319 GCF_001443285.1 Poecilia latipinna | reverse complement strand
CCTGTAGCCTCCGCCCCTGTCCCCGCCTCCTCCTCCATAACCCCCACCCCCTCTGTACCCTCCTCCCCCCCGGTACCCACCATACCCGCCTCCTCCTCCTCTGTACCCCCCCCCTCCTCCGGATCCTCCTCTTCCTCCTCCGTATCCTCCTCCTCCATCGAAGCGCGCCATCTTGGGAGGTCGCGGCCCGTCCCCCATCCTGCAGACAGACAGCAGACCCTTCAGCGAGCTGATGGCCCGGGCTGTGACCCGCTGAGGGCCCGGGCTGTGACCCGCTGAGGGCCCGGGCTGTGACCCGCTGAGGGCCCGGGCTGTGACCCGCTGAGGGCCACAGCCCGGGCCATCAACGGGTCGGGCTGTGGGAATCGAACCGACGGCCTCTCTGGTACCTCTGGTTGGCGGCCATCAGGTTGATCCCGGCGGCGGACGGTTTGGACACCTGTCTGATGGCGTTGAGCAGCTTCTCGCTGGCCTGGTCCAGCTGGTTGATGAACTCTGGGTCCTTGGTGACCTCCACCACCAGAGCCTCCAGGCCGGCCCGCAGGGCGGCGATGGCGCCCGCCACCTCATGGCGGATCTTCAGCTTGATCCTGGAGGAAACCCACCAACACGAGGGGAGGATCAGGAGAGGCTGGAACCTCTTCTAGAGTTCTGCTGCCACAGATTTACAAACCTTTTCCTCTGAAATGTTTGTTTTTGTCGTTTTGGTTTCAGAATATTTGGTTATTTGGCCTTTTTAGTCCATTTTGTCCTGATTAAACTAAAGTTACTGATGATTTCAGAAATCGACTCATCGCTCAGTCCTAATGAACCGCAGGAAATGGAACATGCTACAGTTTTAGTTCCAACAGAACCGGGTCAACCGGATCATCAGGGAAACATCCGAAATATTCTGAGATCCAGAACCAACAAAACCATCAGAACCAACAGAAACAGCCTGGATTATTTCCCTCTATGATGATGATATTTGCTGATAATCTGGTGCTGATCCGGCCCCCCAGCAGATCCGGCCCCCCAGCAGAACCGGCCCCCCAGCAGAACCGGCCCCCCAGCAGAACCGGTACCGGATCACCCGTAGCGTCTCACCAGTCGTCCAGCTCCACGATTTCCCCGTTGGAGCTGATCTTCTTGCAGGCGAACAGCAGCAGCTGCAGTGGACTCACCAGTGTCATCCCCTTAGCCGAGATGGCCCGGGTCCGGATCTGAAACAGAACCAGAACCTCAGTCGGGCGCCTCCGGACCCGCAGGAGTCCGGCTGCGGTGACGCCGCCCACCTTCTCTCCGAAGACGAAGAAGGGCGAGGGGTAGTGGATGTCGTGGCTGCTGAAGGGGCAGTTGACGGAGGACTTGTGGATGAGCGCGTTGCGGCCCTCGGTGGTCAGGATCTTCCTCTTCTCCTTGTGGAAGCAGACGTTGGGGTAGGAGCCGTAGGTCAGCAGAGACACCACCACGTCCAGGTTGTTGTCGGGTCCCACCGTGTTGAACATCTGGGTCATCAGGCAGCCTGCAGGAGGAAACGGACCGGCGTCATGGTCGTCACTGAGCCGGGGCGCCGCAGAGCCGCGGGGCGTTCAGGTACCTTCAGGAAACCCGGAGTTCACCAGGATGTCCTTCAGCTGCACCTTGGCCTCCCAGGTCATCCTCAGGGTGGACATGTTGAGACGTTTGTGTTCGCAGAAACGGTTCTCAGCCTCTTCACCGTTAACCCTGAGCAGAACCAGGACAACAGCCGGGCTTTGATTAGGCCAACTGATGTTTCTGGACGATGATGATGATGGAACTGGACAAAATGTAATGCTGGTTTCTCAACTGGTGACTGAATGATGATTTATCACTTTATGGAAAGCACTTTGACCTCTGCTATACAAAGAAACACTGACTGAGACCAAAACATCAAACTGAAGAACTTTGTCATCCAACATGTCAGCTGTGTGAGTCCTTCCAGACGTCTCTGTTCACCACCTGGTTTGCCTCTATGAAGGTTTATTCTCTGTCGGGCTTATTGTGTAAATTATGTAATCGTTCTACCCGTTGGTAGAAAAACTGAGAAAATAGAAAAACTAAATCATGGAAATGATTGAGCTCGTTTCATTTTATAATGTGATTAACTGATTTATTGCGACAGCCTCAGTTCTGATGTCGGGTCCGACAGAACCGACCGGCTCACCTGACGTCGTCCCAGGCCTGGAAGACCGACAGCAGCGCCACGTGGTCCGAGAAGCGGCTGCCGGAGAAGTTCCTGTGGACGAAGCCGAGGCGCTTCCCGTCATTGATGAACGGCTCCGGGAAACAGGAAGCGGCCGAGATGGTGCACATGGCGTCTCCGACACTGGGGGGCGACAGAGAGCCGTCAGAGAGCTGCAGAGGCTGCAGAAGAAGAGCGAAGCGGCAGGAACCGACTGGAAGATGCAGCCCATGATCATCATCTTCCCCAGCCGAGGCTCGATGGGCAGCCGGGCCAGAATCCGACCCAACGGAGTCAGCTCATCGTTGGAGTCCAGGGCGTCCAGGTCTGGAGAGGAACCAGTAAGACCAGTTAGAACCAGTAGAACCAGTTAAAACCAGTTAAAACCAGTAGAACCAGTAAGACCAGTTAGAACCAGTAGAA
>NW_015113903.1:22181-22797 GCF_001443285.1 Poecilia latipinna | reverse complement strand
TTAAAACCAGTAGAACCAGTTAAAACCAGTTAAAACCAGTAGAAGCAGTTAAAACCAGTAGAACCAGTTAAAACCAGTAGAACCAGTAGAACCAGTTAAAACCAGTAGGACCAGTAGAACCACTTAAAACCAGTAGAACCAGTTAAAACCAGTTAGAACCAGTAAGACCAGTTAGAACCAGTAGAACCAGTTAAAACCAGTAGAACCAGTTAAAAGCAGTAGAACCAGTTAGAACCAGTAGAACCAGTAGAACCAGTTAGACCGAGTTAGAACCAGTATAACCAGTAAGACCAGTTAAAACCAGTAGAACCAGTTAAAACCAGTAAGACCAGTTAGAACCAGTAGAACCAGTTAAAACCAGTAGAACCAGTTAAAACCAGTAGAACCAATTAAAACCAGTAGAACCAGTAGAACCAGTTAGAACCAGTTAAAACCAGTAGAACCAATTAAAACCAGTAGAACCAGTAGAACCAGTTAGAACCAGTTAGAACCAGTAAGACCAGTTAAAACCAGTAGAACCAGTAGAACCAGTTAAAACCAGTAGAACCAGTAGAACCAGTTAGAACCAGTTAGAACCAGTAAGAACCAGTTAAAACCAGTAGAACCAGTAGAACCA
>NW_015113903.1:9085-16751 GCF_001443285.1 Poecilia latipinna | reverse complement strand
AAACCAGTAGAACCAGTTAAAACCAGTAGAACCAGTTAAAACCAGTAGAACCAGTTAAAACCAGTAGAACCAGTTAAAACCAGTAGAACCAGTAGAACCAGTTAAAACCAGTAGAACCAGTAGAACCAGTTAAAACCAGTAGAACCAGTTAAAACCAGTAGAACCAGTAGCGTTTCGCTTTTTGTGTAAAATATTTATCAGTCAACCTTAAACTCCAGTGGAGGTTAAAGTTAGAGCAGATGGAGCACAGCGCCCCCTGAAGGCCTTTAGGAGAATATCCAGGCCTGTCATGAGCTGGAAGGGATGAAACCTGCATCCACCTCCCAAAGCCCCTCCCACCTCGGAGAGTGAACTCCGCCTCGATGACGGCGTCCAGCGGCGGCGGTTCGATGGCCTTGGACAGGAAGTTGCCGATGCCGCCGAGCCTCAGCAGCTTGATGCTGAGCGCCACCTCGTGCAGCGGCGTCCTGAAGATCTCGGGGGTCATGTGCGTCTCCAGCCTGCGGGGAACATAAACACACGATGACGTTCGCGGCTCGTGGCGGTTCCCGATGCGTCCGGGTCGGCGGGCCTACTTGTCGAAGCGAGCGCGGCTGCACAGGTGGAAGCAGAAACCGGGTCGCACTCGGCCGGCGCGACCTTTCCTCTGCTCCAGGTTGGTCTTGGAGGCCCAGACGGTGGCGTAGTTGGTCATGTTGTTATGGGAGGTGAAGAGCTTCACCTTCTGCCTGTCAGGACGAGCCCAGGTTAACCAGGAGGTCAGGGATCAGGGGGACAGGAGGCCAGGATTAAAGGAGGCCAGGAGGTCAGGAAGACAGGAGGTCAGGGGTCAGGAGGACAGGGGCCATGAGGTCAGGAGGAAAGGAGGACAGGGGTCAGGGGGACAGGGGCCAGGGGTCAGGAGGAAAGGAGAACAAGAGGTCAGGGGGTCAGGAGGCCAGGGGGTCAGGAGAACAAGAGGTCAGGAGGACAAGAGGTCAGAGGTCAGGAAGTCAGGAGGTCAGGGGTCAGGGGGTGGAGCTCTTACTTGCAGGAGTCGATGACGTAGACGACGTCGTTGATGGTGATGCTGGTCTCGGCGATGTTGGTGGACAGGATGACCTGGAACGTCGCACCAAGAGTCAACTTCCTGTCTGCCAGGAAGCGGAGCGGCTCCCGGCGTTTTCCCAGAACTCACCTTGGTGACGCTGTCCGGAACCGGCTCAAACACCCGCCTCTGCTCCTCCCTGGGGATCTGGCTGTGCAGCGGCAGGATGCGGTACCGGCTACTTCCTGGAACCAGAGCGACACCGCGTTAGCTCACGTCTGCAGGAGTTTCTGGCGCCGGACGGACGGGTTCCGGTACCGAAGTGCGGGTTGGTCTCCAGGTGGCGCTGCATGGAGTAGATGAGGTTCCAGCCGGGCAGGAAGACCAGAACGGCTCCGGCCACCTGCAGCGTCTCGATGTACTTCAGCAGAGCCTCCACCAGCTCGAACGACGTCTCCTTCTCACTGACCTGAGCCATGGAGCGCTTCGTCTCCGGCGTGTAGTCCGACCCGCAGATCAGGTTACAGTTGGTCTGCAGAGAGGAGAGGTCAGGACCAGAACCAGAACCAAGCTGGAGGCCCCATCAGACTCAGCGTCCTCACGTCATCGTCTCCGCCGTCCTCGTCTTTGTCCTTCTTCTTCCGGTCCATCGGCGGAGGGACGAAGTTGGTCATCTGGATACAGTCCTCCAGGAAATACTCTGAGGCAAACAGGAAAACTCTAAATATTTCAGCCAGATATTCCACATCCAGGCACCAGAACCCCACTGGGTACAGACCAGAACCCCACTGGGTACAGACCAGAACCCGACTGGGTACAGACCAGAACCCCACTGGTTACAGACCAGAACCCCTCTGGGTACAGACCAGAACCCCACTGGTTACAGACCAGAACCCCACTGGGTACAGACCAGAACCCAGCACAATGGCAACGAAAAATTCAAGATGGCCGACACGGTCGTCAGGGAAAATTGATATTTGAACTAAAACTGCCAATATTTATCACGGATGAAAACCTTTGGTATCAAATCGTACAGAACTGGACCCATAAAGTTTTAGACTTTTCTAAATGGCCGTCATGGAAGTTTCATTTCTGCGTGAAAATCGCCGATCATAGGAACGTGTTTGGTATCAATTCACAGCCTAAACGTTCTGAACCATAGAAAACATTTTATTGGTCTTGTGTTTCCTTTTCTCTGGTGGACATTTGTCAAAAATGGCTGCCACGGTTGTAATGGAGCTAATGCTAGCCATTAAGACGTCTGGCTCGCCAACAGCAAAGTTTCTCATTCTGCTACATGTTATTACTTTAAAGTTATACAAGCAGGATGACCAAACCTGAAACAATGAGACATAAAATTCATCCAAGTCATAAAATTAGCAACAATTTAAGGTAATAAATGATTTAAAAGACTCAAAATGGCGGCCATCTTGAAAATGTCCGTCATCCTGAAATTCCAGTGGCTGATGGGAAATATGAAAAACATCTGACCTCAGAGGTTAGCATGCTAATGCTAGTATCCACACGTTTTTACGGGACCATGTGGGACCGTCCTGCAGAAGAACCAGAACCAGGAGACGGAGGCTCACCTTGAACCTGGAAGGTCCGGCCGAACACCTCGATGATGGGGCAGTTGAAGAAATATTCCCTGAACATGGTGGTGTCGATGGTGGCCGACATCAGGATGATGCGGACGTCCGGGAAGGCCTGGACCACGTCCCTGAGGACCACCAGCAGGAAGTCCGTCTGCAGCGGCAGAAACACGGTGAGAAACCTCAGAGCGGGTCCGGTTCTGGTTCCGGATGGGCGAACTCACGTTGATGTCTCTCTCATGGATCTCGTCGACGATGACGTGGCTGATCCCCCTGATTCCTGCTTCCAGCTTCCGGAGGAGAACACCTGGAGGCGGGAACGTTTACTGCTCACATCCAACCGCTTCAAACAGCTCAGAATAAAACAGTTTAATAAATACAGATAAAAACTAATAAAACCTTCAGCTTGGATTTACATACTTGGATGTCAGTAGATTTAAATATGTTATAGCTGGAAATTATTAGCTTTTGTCTTGGATTTAGGCTATAATGACTTAAATTGCTTATCTGATTATCATTTTAGTTCCAGTCTTTACACCAGAAATACTTTAATGAAAGGAGCAAATTGATTAGATGGCAGAAATGCAGCTGTAATAAATGTTAGTTTCTGAAAGGAAGTCAAACAGTTTTTAGGTTTTTCTGCTGGACTCGGCTGAGCAAATCAAACTGCAGCCACAGAAAACGGGCCACAAACCAGATTCTGTTGAATATTGGACTTTATGTCAATGATTTAAAGAGAATAAAAAGTTATTTTGGGTTCAGTTGATCAGAAGGTCTGCAGCCATGTTCAGGTTTTCCTCCTAATGAACCTTTTAGACCAATAAACATTTGTCCCACAGTGTGTGTGGTTCTGTGGGGTTCTGTAGGGTTCTGTAGGGTTCTGTGGGGTTCTGGAGGGTTCTGTGGGGTTCTGTGGGGTGTGTGGGGTTCTGTAGGGTGTGTGGAGTTCTGTGGGGTGTGTGGGGTTCTGTGGGGTGTGTCAGGTTCTGTGGGGTGTGTCGGGTTCTGTGGGGTTCTGTGACCTGCAGCAGGGCTCCCCCTGCTGGCGGCTCTGCGTACCGACGGTGCAGAACAGGACGCTGGCATGCGGCCGCGGCAGCACGGACTCGAAGCGGACGCTGTAGCCGCAGCTCTTCCCCAGGTCCTCTGCTCTCTCGTAGGCGACCCGCTCAGCCACAGACACGGCGCTGATCCGGCGGGGCTGCAGAGGGATCGGGTCAGAACCGGGTCTGAGCTCAGAGCCATGGAAACGGGTCGGGTTGTACCTGCGTGACCACGATGTTGCAGTCGGACGCGCGGCCGCCCTTGATGAAGCGGTCCAGGATGTACTGCGGGACCTGCGTGGTTTTGCCGCAGCCCGTCGCTCCTCTGATGATCACGACCGGGTTCTGCTCCACCGTTGCCATGATCTCCTCCTCAAACTGCTTGACAGGAAGCTGCTCTCGCTCCGACAGGATCTGCAGGACGGCATGAGGCGGGTCAACGTTTGGGTCAGGCTGAGACGGCGGCGGAGGATCGGCGAGGCAGGCGGACCTTCTGCAGGTTCTCATCGTGTTCCAGTTGGTACATCAGCTCGCCGTGGAGATCGCCGCTGATCTGCTCCGGAGTGCACTAGACCGGAAGAACCACACATCAGGACCCGACCGGAACCGGACCCGTCAGATCAGGAGGTGTGAGGTCTCCTACGTAGGCCAGCGGTCCCTCGTCGATGTTGCTGCTGGTCCAGGGGTTCCAGTTGACCTGCGGAGGCGACCAGGGGACGACGCCGCTGCTGCTCTGCTTCTGAGATGGCTCGAAGGCGGCCATCTTGGCCTGGACCAGAGACACCGGGGCGCTGGGGTCTGCAGGCTGACACAAGCCAACACGGTTCAGGTGTTTACTGCCCTCTGCAGGCCAGGAAGGAAGCTGCACATCAGGTTCTGCTTTAAAATGAACCAACTTCTACTGAAGGCTTTGATCAGCGGGTTAACGCTGAAAACTCCCACGTTTATTACAGTCAGTGAAGGCATCAGCTGCAGGGCATCGATAGTTTGGCTTCAGAAGCAGAAATAATCCTGTCATGATCCGTCTCAGAACCAGCAGAACTTTCTTTAGAAGCTGAAATTTAATGATATGAAACTGATAATCAGAACCAGTCACTGAAGAGTTAAAGGTTCTGCTCAGACCCGGATACATTTCACACAGAATTCACTGTGAACTGATTAATGATCATAAACAATCCTCAAAAAAAAAGCCCAATCAGTCCAGACCTCTGGTACCAGAGGTCTGGTTCCGGACAGAACAACCCGTTTCTTGTACCGACTCAGATCTGTTCCTTGCTCATCGTTCTGACCCCACCCGGCCCACCCATTAGAACTGGACCAGCCGGTTCTGTTGGTTCTGAGGCGGACCCGGTAGAGGGGACTCACAGGCGGGGGGATGTGGACTCCCAGCTCCTGGACCACGGCGGACAGCTGCTGCTGCAGGTCTGGAGCCACGTTGACCTCGTAGGCCTCCAGCTGGAACAGACAGACAGACGCTCAGGTTCTGTTCTGGGTCTGATGGCTGGAGCGATCCGACTGCAGCTGGTACCGTCTCGCCCTCCTTCTTCTTGGTGACCCCGGAGTACGGCTCGATGACCCCCAGGTGGTACAGCTGCCGGACCACGGACAGCGCGCAGGACTGGGCCGCCAGCTTCTTGTTGGACCCGTGCTCCCGGGCCGTGATCTCTGACGGGAATCAGAGCAGAAGGTCAACCAGAACCAGAACCACAGACCGGACCGCTGGTTCTGAGGGGAGTTCTTACTTCTGCCCAGCTGCCTCACAAACAGCTGCATCTCTGCAATGAAGCTCCTGCAACACAAACATCCTGCATCACTTCCTGTGCTCTCCAAAATAAAAGCACATTGCCATCATCATCATCATCATCATTATCTTCGTCATGGTGGTCCGGTGAGGAGCAGAACTCACCTGTGGCGCCGCCGGCAGGAAGTCTGCATGTGTTTCTGCGGGACTTTCTGGATCATTTACCAGCAGCAGCAGCTCTGCCCTGCAGCGACACCAGAAATCACAACCAGACTGCAGCTGGCCCCGCCCCCACATCCTGGCCCCGCCCCCTGTGGGCAACAGGCCCCACCCCCACATCCTGGCCCCGCCTCCTGTGGGCCACAGACCCCGCCCCCACACCCTGGCCCCGCCTCCTGTGGACCACAGGCCCCGCCCCCACATCATGGCCCCGCCTCCTGTGGGCCACAGGTCCCGCCCCCACATCCTGGCCCCGCCTCCTGTGGCCCACAGGTCCTGCCACCACATCCTGGCCCCGCCCCTTGTGGCATACAGGTCCCGCCCCCACATCCTGGCCCCGCCCCCTTCAGCCCGGCCCACGGGACCGCTTTAGAGCGTCTAAACGCCGTCCCATGTCTTCCTTTGGTCCGGTTGTGAGTTCTGGTGTCACCTTGTTTTTAGCAGAGCAGGAAGCTAAAGGTCGGGTTCGGCCCGATTCAACAGCTAAACATCTGGTACCGACCAGGACCTCAGAGGGGTCCACCTGGACCCAGTGCGGACTGGTTTGTCCCCTCTGAGTCAGTCACAGTTTGAATCTGTGTTCAGCGACCCAACTGATCTCGGGTCGGTGAACACAGACGTCTACAGCAGGGTACCAAAGGTGAAGCTGGTTCTGGTGTTTGGGTTCTGGTCAGAGGTTCTGAGACCGCTCCGGTGTAGCCAACACACCCTGGAGGTCTCTGGGTTTGAGCCGTCCAGCAGAAAAACATGCAGAACTTCCTGCCGACCGCCCGCTTTCAGCCCGGCATCCGACCCGGCTCAGGAGGAGGAGTCCAGTTAGGGTTGGATACACAGACCAGAACCTCTGATGGGCCGGTTCTGGTTCATCAGGGATTAGAAAGTGAGAAGCAGTCCGGCCCGGTTCTGCTTTCTCTCCTGGATAAATCCACTGAAGCTGCTGCCGTTAGAAGCAGAAAGTAATCCTGGTTCAGTCCATTCAGACCGTCAACCAGCCTGGTTCTGGTTCTGTTGGAGGGTTCTTTCTGTTCAAAGTGGGTCTTTTCTTTCTACTGTCGCCTTGTGCTTGATTGGGAGGAATTGATGTTTCAGAGTAAAGAAAGCCGAAGAAAAGCTAAACTTAAAGTGCGAACAGAACCTCAGACCCAATCCAGACTCTCAGATTATGATCCTGATATTTCTGACTCAGGCCTTCATGTCAGACCCGATCAGAATCTATGATAGGCTGAGAAAACCCGGCCCGGTTCAGAGCCGGTCCGGGTTCCTGTGTCTAACAGCTCAGTCTGGATCTGGTCTGAAGTTCTGCTGCGGTTCTAAGACCCAGCCGGTCCTCTGGTCCAGACCTGTTGTGGTCCGGTCCCACTTGGCTGTACTTATACTCAGCACTGGTTTTCTCCTTCTGGAAGAACTGGTTCAGACGGGCCTTGGCGTTCTCCAGGGTCCAGTTTCCGTGCAGGTTGGCGTTCAGATCCACTTCCTCCGACTCCAGAGTCTGAGAAGGAGAACGGATCCATCAGATGGAACCGGCTTACCCTCAGAAACCCAGCCCGACCCGAGCCTGGTACCGCCTGGGCCTCCTGCTCGTCCCTGCGGGCGTAGTACTCCTTCAGGTTGGCTCCTCGCTCCCACTCTGCTCCTCCTCCTCCTGAGTAACCCAGTCCAGTTACTCCTGGAACCGGTCCACTGACACCAGTTTCCCCTGAAACATAAACCAGAGTGAGAACTCCCAGAGGTTCTGTGTTCAGTTCTGACCCAAACTGAAGTCGAATCGTCAGGATTTGCCTTGTTCTTCTTTAACAACCAGGTGAGGAGGCAGCGGGCCGCTGGGAGGAAGGTTTCCGAAGCCGCCGTCTTCTCCTGCTCCTCCGTCCAGCTGGTCTCCTGCAGGAGGACCAACCTGCAGGTCCAGAACCGACAATTAGCTCCAACCTTTAGAGGGTTCTGACTGAATCATCAGAATAATTAGAGGTGATCGCCGATCATTGGCTCTTGTTGCCGATACCGATCATCTCATTTCCAGCCTGCCTGTGCAGCTGGTCTCCTCTTT
>NW_015113903.1:0-4813 GCF_001443285.1 Poecilia latipinna | reverse complement strand
ATAATAATAATAATAATAATAATACACTTTATCTGATCTGAACAAGAAACACAGAACAGAAAAATAAAACAATATAGATCAATAAAAAGGAAATTTATGTTAGAAAAAAACGACATTAGACAGAATGAGCCAGTTTGAAGAAATTAGTTTTAAGGTTAGATTCAAATGATGGCAGAGAATCAGAGTTATGGAGAAATTCTGTTTAGTTCAGTTTAGGAAAGTTTTGACCAATCCATGATTTAATTTCAGAGAGGCCATCTGAAAGGTGGAGGGTGGACCGGGTCTCTTTAGCACAGCAGGACAAATGGTCTTCTGGAAACAAGACCAGGTGGAAGAAATAAATGAGCAGAGGACCAAATCCAGAACCCTGAGGTTCTCCTGGGGATGACTGTGACTTGAAGTTCTTGAGTTGGACATAGGTCTGTTGCAGTCAGCAATAAATCAATTAATCGCTTGATGAATTAACACAAGCTCTATAATTTCCATTTGCATGACTTTCCTGATAAAAGTCTTCATTCTGGCGATTTGGTCTCAACTACACCGTTTTTTGAAGGACAAGGTTGTTTGCAGAGACTTCATGATTCATTTTATTTCTTATTTCTGTTATTTATTTATTTTGGATATTTATCTTTGAGAATGTGTTCTTGCATTATTATGCCACTATATTAGTTGAAAATGGCCTCAAAACAACAATATTGTCATTTATCACAATAACGTCATTTATTGTCCTGCAAAATGTGTTGTTGTGACAGGACCAGGTGGACAGAGTGTTGATGGTCTTCAGGTAAGACTTGAACACATTCAAAGAAGGAACTTTGTGCTCTTTACACACATATACACAAAACTAACTCAGTGGAAATGGCAATACTGACATGCTTTAATTGAAAAAGGTTATTTGATCTTATTTCCTTTTTTTCCGTCACCTTGATGCTCTTCTACTTCATTCCTTTGTTATAAAGAAAGTTGTGCAGTTTGTTTTACATGGAGAATGTGATGAGAGTCATATAACTGAACAATTTGTTAAAAACCTAATAAAGTTTGAAAAACAATAAAATAAAATAATGAGCTTTGTTGTGCTGGGTAACCAGAACACTGACCCCTATGGCCGGGACCTCGGCTGCGTTTATCTCTCCGACCCGGACCAGGTAGTTAACGAAGTCCCGGGCAGCGTTGGTCTGAGCGTCCTTCTTGTTGGTGGAGTTTCCCATGCCGATGTAGTTGAAGCCGTCGACTCGGACCTGCATGGGGAGAGACTCGGGTCAGAGGCTCGGGTCAGAGTTGATGTGTGGAGCTGCTGCTGAACGGCGACGGAGGACTCACTTCACACATGAACTTCTGCCTGTTCTTGTTTCCTGCAGCTCGGATGTCGTAGCTGGGAGTCAGCTTCTTCTTCCCGCACCAGGCGTACAGGAAGTTCTTGATGTCCGCCATGATGGAACGCCAGGAAGGAGACGGTCCTCCTCTGATCCAACCTCAAAGTTACACAAACCATTTTAATCAAAGTGGCAGCAAATATTTTCACTGAAATCAGGGTTTGTCCACTGAGTTCATCGGGTTAAAAATTCCGTAAAAATATTTTCTACTGAAGTTCGGCTTTAAGCATCAAACCTGCAGACTGATGGACAGCTGGGGCAGGACTAAACATGGAAGAAAGAAATATAGAGAGTATACTGGAAACATCCAATTCCATTTTTTAGACTGTGTAGACATACAATGAGTTAAAACTGTTATAAATTAAGTTTGAATTAGCCAGAACTGAGGCCAGAGTACTGGAACCCGTCCCATCTGGACCGGACTACCCAACAGAGGTTTGAGATGATTTCCCAGGAAACAGTTTGTGGAAAATAGAAGCTGGTTTCTGTCTGACTGGATCTGGCCACATGTACATGGTGACGGTATGTGCGTCTCGGAGCTGATGTTCAGTAAGTCCAGCTGTTATGTTTAACTGCATTAGACGATCTTATTCACTTCTCAGATCATTTATGGACATTGTTTTATAAACTTCAACTTCAAAACTGGATCCAAGGTCGGAACCGAGGATAAAAGACAGGAAGTCCAGCTACTGCTAACATTTTACCTCTTTTAGCTGTAACTTTGACACATTAAGCGCTCATTACGCCAGAGATCTACTTCCTGATTTCTTTTAATTATAACATTATATAAACATTACATTTAGCTGCTAGCGCAGGTAATGCAAGAGCTACATGCTAACCTAATATTAGCCGTGTGCTAACTGCAGTTTTGTCTCCGGAGACGCTTAGCTACCCTCACAGAGACACAAAATGAGGTTAAAAACAAATAAAGCACGATAAACATACTTTTCTTTACTCACAATAAAGTCGGAAATTAGGAATGTCTCTCCGGATTCCCACAAACCGACAGAAAAATAAGAAAACGTTGATTTCCCTCAAATCCTGCCGGTTGGTAATAAATCTGTACCGCCACCATGTGGTCCGGCGGTGGAATTACACTGGCGTGTGTTTCTCCAGCTACCAGTGGGTGGATGGATGGATTTTAATTTATTTTATTTTATTTTTTGTCTTTCACAAAAATAAAACAAAAAAAAATTCTGTTTATAATTGACAGTGTTTATAAATATTGGTTTTAAGGGTGAAAATAGATAAAAATTAGTTAGAAACCTTATATATATAATGGATACACTATAACATATAAAGACCTATTTCAGGTTTCTATATGTTATATAAAGAATGGTAGGGAAAACAATGTACTTTTTTAATCATAAATCATTGTAATTACTGTATCCCTCTTTTTTAAAACTCTTGGTCTAGAATAGCGCCCCTCATGGTGTAGCTGTCTTAGTCCTGATTTGTTCTTCCTCTAAAGGTTCAAACAAACTTCCTCACCCACATGGAAACATTAGCGTCCATGCTTAGGACTATAAGTGTGAACCTGCGACTGGATCACCAAAACGTTCCAACTCCTTATGATGCAGAAATGAAAGTCCTCTGTGATGAAAATTACTTATTGTCCATTAAACAGAACAACGAGGCATCTTGGAACCTGCATAAATATAGTTAGAAAGAGGAACCACGGCTGTTTAAAGGGAATAAAGATGCATTTGACTCAGACCTGATACATCAGAAACATCAACAAACAGAGGACAGTGGTGACTTCTCAACATGCATTTCATAGCAGAATGAAACTCATAAAGCCTTTTCTGTCATGAACTGCGGTGTGTGGTGGTGAGGTAGACGCAGGCAGACCCAGGTTGGAGATGAAAATTATGATTTTAATGAAGAATATAGCTCAAACAGTCCATGAACAAGCAGCACAGCTGAGCGGAGGGCTGAGGCTCATCACTGAACTTACAATAGACAGACAGGAGAGATGATGACGTTAGACCAGACGATTCGACAAAGAAACAGAGACAACAGGTGGCACTAAATACACAGAACGAGACACATCTGGGAACAATGCAGAGGGTAGACAAGACAGCAGGAGACTCACTAGAGAGAGAACCTAGAATAAACACAGAGAAACTCAAATCCCCACATTTTCTGATTAAACAGAATGATCTAAATCTGGGCATAGACAGAGGATTCAGTTTTTATCTGAACCTGTTTTAACCAGTCATAGTATTTTTGTTCCACATTATCCTTTGTAAAATAATCAGTTACATTCTCAGTTTGTCAGATCATAATGCAGCTTTACTCCAAGTTCACTTAAAAATAAATGAGAATAAACCACAGAGTTCTGATATCTCATTTTTATTGGTTTCCAGCCAACCAGGTTCCCCTGATACCATTATTAGTTTCTCCAGAATAAGATACAGGATTAATCTGAGCATCAGTTAAAATAAACCAAACACCAGTTTCAATAAACTCTACAAATACATTTAAACACAAACATAATCAAGATAAAAACACGGAAATAAAACCAACAATTCCCAGGTGAGTCTCCACATATTGATCACTTTTACTCAGTGATTCCACCAGCAGTTCAGTTAGAAACAATAAAAATGGTGGCAGGAGGAACATGTGACTGGTTCTGGTTCTGGTTCTGGTCCAGAACCGAGGATGAAACCTGCTTCTAATCGGTCCAGTTATAAAAGTATCAGCCGGACCTCTTTAACACATAATGTTTACAGTGTATAACTGTTTTCATATGATTAGTTATGAGTTTTTCCTTCAATTTTATTTCACTGTTAGTTTTAATTTAGTTTCTTTGTGTTTCTAGTTTTATATTTTAAAGCAGAACAACAAACTGGATCTGGAGCTAAAGGACAACGTGGACAGAAGAGCTTTAATATAACTTTGTTTTATGTTTTCTCTGATCATAAGTACTTTAATAAATAATACATGAAGGAAGTTCTGGATGGATGTAAGATCTGACGATATGAGAGGAGCTGAATTTAAAGATGAGGTAATCAGGCGATCATATTAGGATTTTACTGTAAAGTATCATTTATTGATTCTTCATGGAGTTTCATCAGATCAACAACCAACAGGACAGATGATCAGAGGAGCAGAGTTTTTACCTCCATCATTAAGACCAGGACTGAAGTACGGGTAGAGTTTCTCCTTGAAGCAGCAGCCAGTAAAGGAGTAGATCAGAGCTGCAGCATCTACATCATAGAAGGAGACCAGACCCTGATCATAATCCACAAACACCCCGACCTTCTGAGGACCAGGATGGAGATGGAGACGGACTGAAGGTCCAGCTAGAGCTAAATACTCATTTCCATTTCTCAACCCAACAGTCCAGAAACCGTTCTTAGGACTCAGGTTGATGTCTCCCTTCCTGTCTACAGACTCTCTGGCCACTCCTAAAGCCCAGTCAGTCTTTCCTTTAA
>NW_015113902.1:190825-191049 GCF_001443285.1 Poecilia latipinna | reverse complement strand
CACAACACTCTTCCCTCCTCACCCCCTCCTGTATCCATGAAGATGTGGAGCTGAGCGCTCCCAAGGACATCATTCCTCGATAACAACACCTTTATTGGACTTTGCCGGGAGGCTGAGCAACGTGGTTTCATAGTCTTTTGACGTCACCGCCTTTACTCATGTCTTTGTTTTGCCCTTTGTTTTGTCTGAATGTTGCCATCTGCCCTAATGTGTCCTTTCCTCTT
>NW_015113902.1:176611-186228 GCF_001443285.1 Poecilia latipinna | reverse complement strand
ATAATTGAAGCTGCGCATTGACTCTAGTTCGCTCCTCTTTAAGTCCAAAGATAATAACTTCAGTTTTGTTTCTGTTCAGCTGGAGAAAGTTCATGAGAAAGCTGGAGAAATTCATGTAAAGCACTTTGAATTGCCTTGTTGCTGAAAATGTGCAATATAAATAAAATTACCTTACCTTACCATTTACAACAAGACATTTTCCCATATTATAAGTGAAATAATGTGGAAATTGAACTAGTAATTTTTTTCCGATAAATGTTAAAGAGTTATTGAAAAAAAACAAACTCCTATTTCTTTCAGAAAAGTTACTTTTAAGTTAGTTTTGTCTTATTTCAAGATATTTTCACTGGAAATCAGACCAAAAATATCTGGTAAGATTTTGTGTTTTTGCAGACAGTTACATAAAACAAAACTTTGCTGTCTATTTTTTAATTTTGTTCTGTCGGTCGAGAAACTTTTGTCGTCTTTCGACAGGAATCTCATCGAGGCTTATGCCGTGATTACTGGCCCTGGGAAGAACAATGAAACAGGTCAGATGTTCAACCACAATTACTTGGATTTTTACATTTGTTTTCATTAAAATTGTAATAATTACCAATAGCATTCTTAATAATATTGCCTAATAACTAATGATAATAAGTATAATAAGTCAGTAAGAATCAATGTGATTAAAAAAAAATTATGTTCATGACTAAGATTAGAATGTATCAGTTTTTTTTTTTTGTCAATTCAGCAAATACATAAAGATTGTTCCATATGTCGTGTGTTCTTACCCTCCAGCAAGATCGGGGGGAAGAGGAAGAGGTTTGTTGAAACCCTCTCGACCCATCAGCCAGTATGTGTCCTCTGTGCCCTTTACCTTCAAAACACAGGCGTGTACAAGGAAATCACTGCATTGCTGGGCAAACAGCAGACTTCTTCAAAAGAATGAATTAAATCCAACTTTTGTCACAGCAAATATCTAAGCAGGCGGGTATACCTGTGCCTTTCTGGTGTCTATGAGGTATCCCACTTTCAGACTGGTCAGAACCTTGACTGTACTGAGGCTGATATGGATCCTGTAAGCTGAAAAAACCCCACAAGTATAAAGCAAGTTGTGTTAAGCTTTATACTAGAAATGGTAGAGCTTGGTAAACTGGATTTTACTACAAATGGCAGAGGAGACAAAAGAAGGCAGGCTTAAGATTCAGAAACTGCCTCTGGCAGCAAAACAGGACAGACAGTCCAACAGAAAAAATTGTGACCTTGACAATCGGAAGCAAGACTAAACTGTCCCATAACAATGAGAAAGATAACAAGTGGTGAAGGTTTTCACAGAGTGGCGTAACAACAAAAATCTGCTTCTGAATGTGGACCAGTCTAAGCAACTGGTGATCGCCTTGAGGAGGAAACAATCACGTTAAACACACTCTTTGTCAATAAGTAGAGGGGCGTCCAGCACAGATATTCCTGGGAATTCATGTGACGAAGGATCTGTCCTGGTCTGCGTACAATCCTCTGGTTAAGATCTCTTTTTGAGGAGGGTGAGAAGCAGGTTGTGTCTGAAGTTGCATTTTCATTACTAATGTGAGCAAATCTTTGTCGAGGTTCTGCTAATGTAAAAAAAAACAACAACACAATTTTGCATTGGCGGCGTTTCCATTAAACAAGAAAAGAAATTATAATCACATGTGAATGAGCCATTGAGTCATTGAGAAACATAGCAGCAACGGATGGAAACAGTTATATGAGATATATTCATAATTCAAAAGAGCTATAGATTCAGCACTTTGGAATGACACACAACCTTTTTTGAACTGTGTGGTGCAGTGAGAGCTCTGGTGGAGCCAGCTGCCTGAAAAAACAAAAACAAACCATCACCCTACCACTTCCTGTCATTGTCTTCATCGTTTCTGTCAGTAGTAATGTACAGCTGTTGATTATGTGACTTGTGTGATGTGAGAAAGTGTTTCCATTGCAATTCTGCAAAATACATCTATTCTGATACGGAAACCCCCCCACCTCATCCTAGTGCAAAAACATTTGAGCACAAAACAGGAGTTTTTTTTGTTTTTTTTTTTAAATTGGTGTTTCCATTAAACAGGTTTAATTTTGTAATTTAAATTTGCCCGGTTTTATGGCTAATGGAAACACAGCTTGAGAGCAGACTAAAATGCAGATGGAAGAGGTTTTCTGGAAGTTTCTTTCCAACCACCACAATACAGAAATAGATTTATTAATTAAACTGCACTGACATTACTTTAAATATGTTTTTTGTGAGCTGAGAAACTGAAATTCAGGTCTGCATTGTGACTTGAGGTAATGCTAAATCTTGAATCTGAATTAGGATAATCTGCAGAAATTTTGGTTAGTAATTAATATTTCTTTCTGTCAAGAAATGCATGTAGGGTCCACATTGTCATTAATGAGTGGAGAACTGATCAAATACAGTGTGTCATTTTGCTGTAATGTAAAAACATTACAGCAAAATGACTACTGAAAAATAGATCAATAGGATAGAGTTAATAATTGATTCGTGTACAGGAATTCATGCAGTTCGTCATATTGAAGAAATCTGTAAATCAAACAAAACAAAATCTATATCTTTATTTCCTTGTTTTGGGAATATTAACAACAAAGTTTTATTGTATTGTAAGTGATCAGGAAAGGAGAGATAATATAATTATCAAATTTTTTAGATTGTTTTTTGAGCCGTTCCATGGAACCATGGTATGTTCATACTTACGCAGGCCGCTGGCTTCCATGTGGGAGGCTGTGGTCACCGTGTCTCCAAACAGACAGTACCTGGGCATGGTCAGTCCCACCACACCTGCAACCACCGGTCCTGAACACACCCAACATGAGAGACGCTTCTTGAGAAATACTTCATTCTTGTTTTTGGGTACACCATTATGGTCTCTCACATACAGTCTCTTATAGCATGAAGGAAAGGTTTGAGAATTTAAAGCTTGATTATTACAGGATGGCTTTAAAGGGACAGTATTATGTATTTTTCAGGCACTTGGTCCCATTTTATAGCACAGTCAAGTAACCATGTAAAAAGTAAAATGATTTTAACTTTGCAATTTAATGCATTGAAAATGGGTCTCTGTCTCTTTAAAAACTCCTTCTCTTTCTGAAAGTCCGCCTTCAGGAAGTCATCATAACATGGCTCCTCTATTAAATCTGCAACAATGTTTTTACCAGGGTTACTTTGAGAAGTAGTTCATACAATGAACTCAGCTGATGACCAGGTGCTTGTCAATTGCTGCCACTAGTCTGAAGGAGCTGAGTGTGGAGTTGTGGGGGAAGGGCTGCTCTATGAGGGGGAGATTGGAAATGGCAGCTCAGGGGAAGAGTTTCAAAGGTTGCGCTAGATTAAATGGTTGCCATGGAGATTACAGGATTTCTCAAATATGCATCAAAGAATCAAAGTAACACTCCAGGTATGTTTTTGATGAAGCAATAACTTTATAACATGATGTAAAGCTCAAAAAAGTCCATTTTAAATAGCACTGCCCCTTTAAATAAAAGTGGTTGTAACAGTTTAAAAGGTGATGCTGTACCTGAGTGCAGTCCAATGCGTATTTTCACTTTGATTTCTGGCATGTGTTTGATCTTAAATGCTCCTATTGAATGAAGGATGTCAAGCGACATGTTTGACACTTCAGCTGCGTGGCGATTCCCATTTCTGTTAGGAACCCCTGAAGCCACCATGTAAGCATCCCCAATAGTCTCTACCTGAACATAAACACATCATCACAGTTAGTTAGTTATTTAAGTTAATTAAAACAGTGCAGAAGAGCAATCCTCTTTGTCTTTTCAAAGGGAGATTTACTCTACCAAATCTTGTCTGGTGTGATGAGTGAATAGAAATAGATTTATAGCTGAAGGTGCTTACTTTGTAGACATCATGAGTAGCGATGATGGCATCAAACATGGTGTAAAGGTCATTAAGCAAGTCGACCACCTTCAAAAACACAATTTCAGTTAAACAGTCAAAATTGTCAAAACTAGCGGTTACTTCAGCCATTTTCACCTCAATGGGTTCACTTAGAGCTGAGATGGTTGTAAATCCGACGATGTCGCTGAAGTACAGTGTGCAGTCTGAGTAGTGTTCAGGCTGGACAGGCTTCCCCTTCTTCAAGGCCTGAGCCACAGATCTGAAACATCCAGTGATACACGGCTTAACACATGTCAACATATGATAGGTACAGACACTACAAAGAAATCTCCTTTCATTGGAGTGGCATATGGAAAGACAATAATATGAATGAAATATTGTAATTTCATTTCACAAGCATAAAGGAATGGATGGATAAAAAAAATAAAAAAAACAAAATATAATAAAATGCAACTGAAAGATTATAAGCACAGATTTATTAATATCTTTAAAATGATATTGGCACCGATGGAAACATTTAACATCAATTTTAGTGGGGAGGCAAACGTCACTCAGGCAGGTCAGGTTCATTGTATGAAAGATCAGCATGTCAGTTTTATATGAGTGTGTATTAATATTTCTCATGAACCCAGTCTTACTTTGGTAAAAGCTGTCCAATTAATTTATCCGTTTTGGTCCTCTCAACCTCCAGCTCATCTGTTCGCTCCCTGATCAGATCCTCCAGGTTGGAGCTGTACTGCTCCAGCATCCGCAGCATGGAGTCAATGATGTTAGCCTTCTTCCCTCTGCTGATGCCCCGGAACTAAAAACAGAGCAACCATAGACACTTACCGAAGGCTGCATATTGTCCCAGCTGTACATTTTTAAAGAGCTTTTTTTATTGGGGCTATTTATAGCTGTATCTTGTCCATAAAATTTTTCTAAATGCTATTTATGTAAGTATTTTAGGAAATTATTTAATTGTTACTTCAGCCACAAAGGTTTTAGGAAACAAATAAGTTAAGACAAACGTTGAATGTTGTTAATTGTCTTCACTTTCTGAACACAAGGTTACAGAAAGAGCAGAAGTTTTTAAAGAGACAGAGGCCCAATTTCAAGGTGTTAAGCAAAGTAAACAAACTACAAAGTAAAATTTATTTTAAGTCATATCTGGTATATATTGCACTTTTATAACGTAGTTACTGAAGTTAACGTAGTTACTTGAATGAGCTATAAAATGGCACTATGTGGCTGGGAAAACACAAAACACTGCTCCTTTAAAATAAATCTAGAGACTATGAAGATTTTAGATACAATTAATTGAACTGAATGAAGGCGATTATGTACTGAGATGTTCAGCTCCCCAAACAAGCATCCTCTCACCTGCTTAAAAATTTCATCAAAGTTGGGCCGCTTGCTTGGATCTTCGTTCCAACATTCATTCATCAGATTGAGACACTCAGCAGGAGCTTCATCCACTGAAACAAGAGGCCTGCAGAGAGGAGGGGGCTTCTTCAGACGCTCCACAATCTCTGATCGTTCCACAGGCAGAGAGAGAGAAGGTGGGATGATTAGACACACAAATGGTTGCTGGGACTGAGGTTTGTCAGACCAACAAGTTTGTAGACAGGATAAGCATTCTTACCCTGAGCAGGCATGTCCATCATGGCGTAGGGAAGTGTCCGTGAGATCACTTCCTGTATGATGATGGAAAAACTAAAGACATCTCCTGCAAAAGAACCGGCTTGTTCTGAGTTCCTCAGAAGTTCAGGAGCTGTCCACAGAAGATCTAAGAAGAAATATATATATATACATATATTTTTTAAAAAAAAGCTTGGCTAACATCATATTTACACACTTTGCTGTGAACAGCAGTAAGATGTTAGACTGGCAATCAGCTTCTTAAACCACTTCTCAAAAACTGAGAAGAAAATTATGAAAATACAAGCAAAGGGCCAACTACATGATGAGGATGCCAGATGTTATCATCCTTTCTTCCTGTCAGTCAATCCAGTGGCTTTGTCAGTGACTGACCAATGAGCGATCACAACTTGCTCTAAAGTAAACAGCCCTTACTTGGAGGAACTGAACTTCCAACAGAAATTAAAAAAGTAAAATCAATGAATTCTATGTGTTAATCTGCTAACTAATTGACTTCTGACCCCAGCTGAAGGTTTGAAGATGGTCTTAGCACTCTTAGTATTTTCTTGACTACAACATGTTCTACTGGTCTGGTTTGACAACCAGAGTATACTATAGGTGACCCTAAAATTAATTCCAAATGTTTTCACAATAATTTTTCTTTTATTCATTTTTCCACCATTTTGTGTAGTTTAATCTCAATACAATTCACTTTGAATCATCTAGTTTATATTAGTTCATATTAAAGAGCTGGTAATCAAAATAATAATAAAAAAAATTGTTAAATTTCTTATCTTCAGCTCACTGTAATCCAAATGAATTTGTAAGGCTGGTAGTGCAAGATTGTAAATAATAAAAACAAATCCAATAAGGCCACAATTTTTGTATTTTTTATTTTTAACAGAACTTCACATTTTCTCTTCTTTAATAAACTATTTGGCACATTCCCAGTCTGCCACGTCAGGATCCCGTCACTGTTAGTTAAGACCCAAAAACAGCAAGAAAGACCCGACAAAAGAGCAGCTTCCACACCAACACCATGACACAGTGACGCCTCAGAAAACACTAATAAAGCAGCAATATAATGAAAAAAAAAACACTTTGTTCTTGTATTCATTATAACTACATTCATGTTCATATTTGATGAGACTGTGGAACGTTAACTTTTACTTTGGTATTTTGCAGCTCTTTTACTAGAAATATTTTGCTTTTGTTTTTTTGATTTTGCAAATCTACAGTCAGAATTACAACACCATGTTTGCTTGATTATATTCCACTTTCTGAGGTGTGATATATGTGCTAGTGGGTGTGTGTGTGCAAGGTTTGTAAACTCTGACTTTCAACCACTTACAAGAACCATTTTAAAAAATCATCCTAATGGGAGTAAACACGCAAAATAAAGAAATATACATACATATATATAACATTGAAATGGTTGTGAAAAAAGGACATCACTCCCATTTTGTTTATGCATAGTTAAGTAACTGGTACAATTGTCAAATTTTTAGCAGGTAGAGTGTAATTCTGGTAATTCTGTTTTACCTTGTGGATCGTCAGACAGACTGACACCTTGAGACTGAAGGATCATGGGTAGGCCATAGTCTGTGATTTTCAACACAAATCGACCGTCCACTAAGCAATTAGTGGACTTGAGGCGACTGTGAGTCAACCCTCGCAGATGAAGATACTTCATTCCCTGGAACATGAAGACAGCAACCTGGTCACACAGAGCTAGATAATCTGTCGGTTTCAGAGAACGAATGCAAAATAGCTGACTCGCTTAAAAGGTGATTGAAATTAATAACTAAACAAACAAGAAGTTTGGTTCTTAGTTTTGATAGAGAGGGAAAGATACAAATTCTATTTATCAATCTATGCACAGTTAAGAAGTTTACATACACTGAGTAAAAAGGAATTACTTATATTTGATAAATGCCACAATAATGAGAGAAACAATATGTCAAACATTTATTTATTAATGTCTTCAGAAGCTTCCATTTATTTTCTCAGGATTTGGCAGCATTACAATAAACTGAATGGATGAAGCAGCAGACTGCTGTTATGGTCTTTGTGTATTTGGCTTTTGGATTTTATCTTACAAGTTCCTTGCTTATATGGTTTCTTCATTTTTAACTTTCATTTGTGCCTTTTGACTTAGATTCTTTGGATTATTGTTTTACTCTTGGTTAATTTAAGGACTTGCATTGGAAAACATTTCCAGAATGAAATATCATATTGAAAACATGTTCAAGCCATTTCCCTATCCTGTTCACTAATAAGATGTCGGGACTTTTTATTTTAATTAGACTGTCCTTGTCTGTGTTCCCATTGACCATAAAATTGTGCAATTTGACATGTTGACTATAAATTTGGTTTATGTTAACTTAGCAATTCTGAGTTTGTTGAATAAAAAGTTTAGATGCTGGGATGATAAAATTGGTTTATCTCGAAAACTGCAATGTGAACACTTTCTTCGTGTCACATGGGTCACATGATCAACAACCGGATGTTGCTGCTGGCGCAAACCGTTAAGAAGATGACAGAAAATGGTAGTAGGATGGTGGCGCGGCATGTTTTTAATGACTTATTCATGTGTGATTTTAATTGGGTTTCTTATTTAATTGCGAATTTTTTTTTGGTGGAATATTGAGAAAGTTTTGTGCACATTTGGAACGGGAACACAGCTGGTCACATGAATACTTGCATTTGAGGAGCGGGACAATTATTTTGAGCAAGTGACTCCAAGACCAGGTGTTACAGTTTGCACTCATTGTTAGGAGAAAATCACGGCCTGTTGAGCAAATACTGAGGCTGATATGAGAAATGCATCAAAGCGCCTGAAAAAAAAAGTAACTTTAAGCTTGGACACAACTTTTGATTCGATTCAGTGGGACGTTGTGTCAGAAGATTTAAGGTGTATTGAAGTGATCTGAGGAGAACCTTAATGAGGTCCATGAGCAGCGATGACTTGAACATCCAGTCCAGCCTGACGTCGCTGTCGGCCAGCAGGTCTGCCAGGCTGCCCCGAGGACAGTGCTCCACCACCAGGGCCAGGATCCCTGAATCCACAAACAAACCCAGGTACAGATTCAGGTTCTCATGGCGCATCTCCCTCAGCTGGAAACAAACACAGACAGAGCCATGTTGAAACAGTCAACATACTTTCAATAACTGAAATGTCATGAAATGAAATAAGTTGATGAGTACTTTGCTGGGAACAACAACTATTTTTGACTTGTCCGCTTATCAGAGAGTCCAGCTGAGAGTCACTGATATGAGTATCAGTAACTCTCTGCTGATACTCTCAGCTCCAGTAGCATTCATAAGGTTGAAGATTCAGTTTGACAAAGTCGGTCCTCTGATTGTTTTGTTGTCAAGCAAATTTATTGAGGAATCAGACATGAAAATTGAAACATCAGCAATACAAATGTGTCCTCTTTTTGTATGTGAACATAAAACAAAAAGACAATACAAAAACAAAACAGAAGTGACATAAATAAACAGGGACATTCTCAAGACCCACCCACCGCCCCTTTCCCTAGGACTTACATCTTATCACACCGAGAATCAAATCAATCCTCTTCAAATAGAGTTATCAATATATTGTCGAAGGGATTGCCAAGTTCTATTGAATCGCTTTAACTTATTTGCGAATGAGAGCCGAATTCTTTCCAGATGAGAGAGCCTTACCAGTTCCTCCAGCCACAATTTAACCGATGGAACCTCTGATTTTTTTCCCAGGACATCAACACTAGCTTTTTTCCTATGATAAAGGCATAAGATAATAATTGTTGTTGGTATTTATTAAATTGCGAAAGCTGAACAGAAGCTCCGAGTACAATCCTCTGATTGTTTTTAAACTGCTTATACCTGACTGATACATTTCAATTAGACTTAACTTGTATGTTAAGCTCTTTATTTTGCTCTGTGTTAAAGTAGTCAGGCCATGTCAGTAGGAACTCAGCTTTGGATGATCTTCAGGCATTTGGATTGTGTGTGCGTGTGTGTGAGTGCGTGAGTGCATGTGTGTGTGTGTGTGTGTGTGTAGGTTTGTTTATTAGCTATTTGTCAGTCTTATCCATCTGCTGTGTGATCGGTGTGTGATGTTTTTATA
>NW_015113902.1:129111-171611 GCF_001443285.1 Poecilia latipinna | reverse complement strand
AGCTTAGTTCAACAGCAGTTTACTGTGAAAATCAAAATTAACATTTATTGTGATTGTTTTTATGGCATTTTATTTGTATAACTACTTGTAATCGTTATAACCTCTGCCAGGACTCCTTTGAAGAATTGATTTTAAATCTCAGTTGGACTTTCCCAGTTAAATAAGGTAAAAACAATAACAATAATAATAAATCATCTAGGTTTATTAGAGTTGGATTAAACAGTTGTCTCACCTGGTAAGGCATGGCATACAGCAGAGCGTCATATGGGATGAAGATGTAACCGTCAGCGATCATCCCCATGTCTAGAGCCTCCAGCAGGAGTTCCCTCTGATGCTCTCCACCAATCAGGACGGAACTCATACACATGATGATCACTTAACAGGAAATAAACTTCATTAGCTGACTGGATTCCACGTCAAGTCAAATGCATCTAATGGCAGCTGAAAATAATAAACTATTTGTTGGTCAAATCTTTTCATGAAAGTGTTGAGTTTAAAATCTGAGAGACAAAATAATGTCTCACTCGGAAGAGGAGATTATTTGAATCGGATTTGTAATTCAACAGTTGAGCAAAGTTATGTTTGACAGTTTTAAATAAGGCGATTTGAAGTTTATTTGTCAGTACTAGAATGAAATTTGAGTTTTACAGCTAACCTTTGACTTTGTCGGACTGCCTTATCTCGTTCAGCGCCTCCCGAGCCCCGTCGTTGTTCTTTGTTTCCATGGAAACTACAGGAGCAATTGGCAAGCCCATAGCTCGGAGCGCAGAGGCTACTTCTTCTCCAGTGCTTTCCCAGAGATCAGTTGGGGCTGAGAATGAAAAAAGAGAGAGAGAGAGAGAGAGAGAGAGACAAGAAATCTATTTTGTTAATGTTATGTTCAGTGTCCTCATTTTTAAGTGAGAGGGTGTTTGTCAAAAAAAAATAAAAAAATGTATAGTCCACCAAAAATGTAAAAGAAATAGAAAACAAATAACATCTAGCAATTACTTAAATAAAAATTGAAGTCCAGTTAGAGGCCAGGTAATAACTTTTGATGGTAATACAGGATTGTATGAAGGAAGTGAAGACAGTTGATCTTGTGAATTCTGGGCGCTATAAGCCACGCCCAGAATGCTCTGCTGCATGCTCTGCTGCATGCAGCAGAGCATGCAGCATCTCTGCTGCATGCTCTGAAAACACACAGGGCACATAATATCCACAGATCCATATGAAGGAGGATGGAAATCCCATCCAGATCTGAGGTCAGTTCCTTAGTAAGAACTGTGAACTACACTTCAATTTGCAAAGTCCATTTTAATGACTTGAGGCCTATGTGGTATGAAATGACTTCCTCACCTGAAATGACTGCAACGTGAGCCCAGCGGAAGAATCTGAGGACAGTTTTGAGGACTTTAATAGGAGGCGTTATGGGGGGCAGGTTCAGCCAGTCATCATCCAGACAGCCTGGAGAAGCCAGGCCTGCCTCCCAGTGCTGGGTGAATAAGGACGCTGCGTGGCAGAGGGTCGGGTTGAAAGGTCCGATGTAAGCATGACCGTAACCCTCCATTTCCCCAAACTCAGTCAATGCTGACAGGAGAGAAGTTTCACAGGTTTTGTTAAGATATGATGGAGTTAAAAAACACCACAAGATTAAGTGAATTATAAAAACAAAGCAACACTAAGTCGTTCTTTTCACATTGTTTAGAAAAATCAAGACATTTTCAGATTTGCACTGTTCTTAATTTCAACCTTAAAATGTTACTTTAACAGTGTGTGAACGCGTTCCTTTGCTATCTCACCGTAGGAAGATAGTGAACTAAACTATTTTTTTTCTGGCTCACTGTATTAGGGCCAGAAAAAAATAATACATTTCCGCCAAATAACTCAGAAATTTTTAGATTAATCTCAGAAATTTTCTGAAACAAAAACATGGAAATTTCTGAGTTTGAAAAGTTGAAATTAACTAGAAAACAAATTCAGAACATTTTTTTTTCTCAAAAATTTCACAGATTAATCTAAAAATGTCGTCGTTTTTTTCTAGCAAATTTTTGAATTTTCAAACTCAGAAATGTCCTCTTTCTTTTTGTAAAAAGAAAATTCTGACATATTCTGGTGGAAATTTACTCCACCTGTTTTATCCACTATGGGCCTAATACGCTGTTGTACATTTCCACATAGCTGTTGCAGATAAAAAAAACTGCGGTATTTGGTTGCCACACCTTTGGAAACAGAGCAGTCCTCATTGAGCAGTTTCACATCGTACCAGTATCCTCTGCTCATGTAGCTGTCACTTCTTAGCCGTGATAATGCTAGGTTAGCTGCAGCTACTGGCATTGCTCTGGAGAACAAGGGGTCACAGGACCAGGGGCCAACCAGGGCCAGTTTAAAAGTTGCTGCCCCCACATCGTTGATATAAAGCAACCAGAGAAACAGTCCAAGCCAGGAGACAATCTGCATCTTGGTGACCTGCAAAACATACATGCACATATGTTGGTTTTACTTTAATATAACTCATAAGAGATTGCCTTTTAAGTATATTATATTTCACGGCATTCTTCCACAATTCTTCCACAGTTTTGTACCCTTTGTCCTGACAGAACAGCAGATTTCTTGCTGAAGGATCGATAGAAAAACCCTTTGCTTGGAAAAAAAAAGTAGTGGAATAAGTCAAACAATGATTCACTTTGAAGAAAAGTTTTTCTGTTTTTAATGCATGCTTTTGGGAAGATTTGGCCTCTTGGTTCAGGACTGGATACATATTCTCTATAATATTAACCCTTTTGAGTATATTATTAAACCTACAAGCAGCATTTGGATAAGTGTGTGAAATTAGGATGCAGTTAAGCCAAATCCAGCAGCCCAAGCTAACAAAGTTTACAGGAGTTTTCAGGGATAGGAAGAGTCAACTGACTTTTTCAACCCTGGAATATTCTGTTGTGTTTTTTTTTTTTACATTAGGTCAGAAGGAAGTGAACTTTCATGTATGATACATTAATTTTATTAATGGGAATTTACTGTGTAGCTTGGTTAAACACACTAAAGTAATCTGAAATCAAAGCCAAATATTTTACAAAAGGCAGTCTGTTGAATCACTATATTTATGTACTTAGTTAATATCAAGGAACTACTAATATGTTACATTAATATTTGTGACTGATTTGTGCGTAAACAAGATGAATGTAGTTTTCATTGATGTTACCAGGAGTGGTTAAAATTAGGTAATTAACAGAAAATATTTCTTTACTGATTATTTTTCCAAGATTATGTCAATTATTGGTGTTGCTAACTTAATGAAATTGCATTGTGGAAGCAGAACATCACAAAGAATGCAGTGCAACTTTACAGTATAGAAATATGGTTGGGATTGATACATTTCACACCTTCATCTCTAACACAGAACCCGTCTCCTTCCCAAGCGGAATAATGGTCCATTGTGTTCTTACCTGAAGAGAACCAGAATTGTGGAGGTTGATGTTTTTCTGTTTCTCATATGTTTGTTGATTTCTTTAGATTTTCACATCTCATTTCTGTAAACCATCTGCTCCATTTACCTGAACTGTGAATCAGAAGTGCAGAAACACATTACATTATCAGGCTTTTCTAAATGCTTAATAAACACAAATACAAACAGATTCTTTTTAAAGTTTTTAATTCAACCCTATGTGTGCTAAAGTGCATGGAGAAAAATTTTACCTTTGTCTTAGAGTTTCATTTGTCCAGAGAAATGTTCGGCTTCACTCAACAGTCTGTGAAAGACGAAGAAGAACACAGCAGAGGGCTACAGCTGAAATCCTGAGAAGATTTACTCTAATCCTATTAAAAGCTCAAAAAATGTTCAAGATGGTTAGTGTGAGATCAGAGGTTGTGTTGTGTACTTCTATGTGAATTTGTCTTTGCATATGCCACTGTTCCTTATTAGTACGAAAGAGCAGCATTTACATTCAATATCCATTATTGCAAATGGAATTTGTGTAATACAGGCCAGAATCCTCTATAAAACTCTGAAGGAAAACCATTTGGTCCTTCCCTTTATGCATTTGTTGAAGAACATCATGAATCTACAGTGTCCCGTTAAAACAGGTCACTCAAGGGCATTTATTTTTAGCTTAAGGAGAGTGTCAGATTTTTAAAAATTCTTCTGGCAGAATCAGATGGATAAATACCAACTTAAAACTGATTTTAATTATTTAATTAATTATGTATTGTTTGTGGGGTTTTTTGTTGTTATTATTACTGGGCTTGGTATTTATCTTAGAGAACGGTATACATTTGAGTTTACATCTGTGATTGTGAAGCCTTTCTGAGCCGCACTCCGATCCAAAGGGTGGCAGTAATTCAACCTGGTAGTCGTTTGCCAACGTCCTTAGAAAGAAGAAGAATTTCATAAGCCCTTCCTTGCTCGGCTAACCTTCTTGTAGGTTACTTCCTCTCTGTCAGGGACACAGACAAAATGCAGAGCTGTACACAGCTTTACCGTTCTCTCGCCACGGTAAGGATAAGCATGGTTTCTGTTAGAATGTTCACCAAGCGACTGCTGCAGCACGCGGACTTATAAAGGAGGCATTTGTTTTGACTAGCGGCCTGAGGGTGGTTAGCTGCTCTGCTAACAGAGTTTCTCCGATAAAGTGGTGTATACAATTCACACTGCCACCGGAAAGATTTAATATTCTGGAAGTTTGGTAAAACGTTATATAATATCGGCATTCTTGCAGACTGTGGCTTGTTTTCATGCAAGATTGGCATGTAAAATAACAGCTAACCAGGCTATTATTTTTATTTACGAGTTTGTTTCCCTCTGCAACTGTTTTGAAATGTACACAGTACCACTATGAATGCTTACTATGTCATTGTTGCTCACCTCCCATTCAATACTATTCACATCAATCTAGCATGATAAATGAATGACCTTTATAGTTATGTACCAATTATCCCTGCTTCTAAAGCATAAACTTTGAGGACACCCACAGTAACAGACGCCATGATAAAGACATAATCTTTGTATACTTTGTCAGAGGTTAGCCTGATAAATGAACATTAATAAACGTACCTCATTTGTGGTTTGCTGTCTTGTAATATAATGTGAAATACCTGCGACCTAATATTCTGGACTATTCATCAGTTTATTTTGCTAATTAAACATTTTAATTTTATTTTTTATTTTTTCAATTGTGGCGTAATCATACCGTTTAAATTACAAGTCGAGACAAGGTATCGACATTTTGGCTATGCTGGTTCTGTCTTCTCTTTACACCTGTTAGTCCTAACTTTACTATGTTGAGTTTTGAATGTTGACATGATGTGTAATTTAGATAAGTTCTATCAATAAACAGTCGTCTTAAAGGTAAACAGTTTAACAGTGATTACAGCTGCTCGGTTTCGTTCACCGAGACTTCAGTGTACATTTTATTTGTTGTTTTATTTACTTATTGTGGATATTTAAAATGTCTTCAGGTTCTAGTGTTCAATGTTCATAACATAAAATTTAAGTTTATTGATCCTTGAGGGGATGTACTTGCATCACTATGCCATTACCATTATATTGCTTGAAAATGGTCTCAAAACAACTATATTCTGATTTATGGTGTTTTTAACCTTTAGTTTGATTTGCTCAACAGCGAAGTCACCATCTCCCCTTCAAGCTCCATGGAGCCACGGCTTTGTCTGTCAGAACGTATGCTGATAAAGCAGAAAGTAAGTTAATTTTGCCATTTTTAGTAAACAAAAGGTCTTTCAGACACATGATTGTTGGAGATGCACTAAGCAGAGACCTGCGTTCAGGTCCAGCCTGTGGTTTTTGAAAGCTTCCATCTGCTGGTTTTTAGCAAATTCTAAATTTCTTTTAGATCTTTAATGTGCTTCATTACAAATATTTTTCCGAGCCTTGGGCCATGAGGCATCACTAACTAAGATTCAAGCTCACATCCAGTATGTGAAGCTTTCTATAAAACTGGATTTTACTACCATTCTAATGTACAGATAAGATGATCGAGGAACTGCCTGTTTAACAGATCTTTATCACCTTATTAGTGGAGCAAGTGGAATAAAAGTCTTGGTCAAATAAAAATAAATCTTTTTGCCATGTGCACAACTTTAAGTGATGCAAAATGACGTGTCAGGCCTAATTAGGTCTGCCGCAATAAATCAATTAATCGCATAATAAATAAAAACAAAACTCGACAATTTGTTTTTGAATGATTTATCGTTNAGTAGCTTAGTTCAACAGCAGTTTACTGTGAAAATCAAAATTAACATTTATTGTGATTGTTTTTATGGCATTTTATTTGTATAACTACTTGTAATCGTTATAACCTCTGCCAGGACTCCTTTGAAGAATTGATTTTAAATCTCAGTTGGACTTTCCCAGTTAAATAAGGTAAAAACAATAACAATAATAATAAATCATCTAGGTTTATTAGAGTTGGATTAAACAGTTGTCTCACCTGGTAAGGCATGGCATACAGCAGAGCGTCATATGGGATGAAGATGTAACCGTCAGCGATCATCCCCATGTCTAGAGCCTCCAGCAGGAGTTCCCTCTGATGCTCTCCACCAATCAGGACGGAACTCATACACATGATGATCACTTAACAGGAAATAAACTTCATTAGCTGACTGGATTCCACGTCAAGTCAAATGCATCTAATGGCAGCTGAAAATAATAAACTATTTGTTGGTCAAATCTTTTCATGAAAGTGTTGAGTTTAAAATCTGAGAGACAAAATAATGTCTCACTCGGAAGAGGAGATTATTTGAATCGGATTTGTAATTCAACAGTTGAGCAAAGTTATGTTTGACAGTTTTAAATAAGGCGATTTGAAGTTTATTTGTCAGTACTAGAATGAAATTTGAGTTTTACAGCTAACCTTTGACTTTGTCGGACTGCCTTATCTCGTTCAGCGCCTCCCGAGCCCCGTCGTTGTTCTTTGTTTCCATGGAAACTACAGGAGCAATTGGCAAGCCCATAGCTCGGAGCGCAGAGGCTACTTCTTCTCCAGTGCTTTCCCAGAGATCAGTTGGGGCTGAGAATGAAAAAAGAGAGAGAGAGAGAGAGAGAGAGAGACAAGAAATCTCTTTTGTTAATGTTATGTTCAGTGTCCTCATTTTTAAGTGAGAGGGTGTTTGTCAAAAAAAAATAAAAAAATGTATAGTCCACCAAAAATGTAAAAGAAATAGAAAACAAATAACATCTAGCAATTACTTAAATAAAAATTGAAGTCCAGTTAGAGGCCAGGTAATAACTTTTGATGGTAATACAGGATTGTATGAAGGAAGTGAAGACAGTTGATCTTGTGAATTCTGGGCGCTATAAGCCACGCCCAGAATGCTCTGCTGCATGCTCTGCTGCATGCAGCAGAGCATGCAGCATCTCTGCTGCATGCTCTGAAAACACACAGGGCACATAATATCCACAGATCCATATGAAGGAGGATGGAAATCCCATCCAGATCTGAGGTCAGTTCCTTAGTAAGAACTGTGAACTACACTTCAATTTGCAAAGTCCATTTTAATGACTTGAGGCCTATGTGGTATGAAATGACTTCCTCACCTGAAATGACTGCAACGTGAGCCCAGCGGAAGAATCTGAGGACAGTTTTGAGGACTTTAATAGGAGGCGTTATGGGGGGCAGGTTCAGCCAGTCATCATCCAGACAGCCTGGAGAAGCCAGGCCTGCCTCCCAGTGCTGGGTGAATAAGGACGCTGCGTGGCAGAGGGTCGGGTTGAAAGGTCCGATGTAAGCATGACCGTAACCCTCCATTTCCCCAAACTCAGTCAATGCTGACAGGAGAGAAGTTTCACAGGTTTTGTTAAGATATGATGGAGTTAAAAAACACCACAAGATTAAGTGAATTATAAAAACAAAGCAACACTAAGTCGTTCTTTTCACATTGTTTAGAAAAATCAAGACATTTTCAGATTTGCACTGTTCTTAATTTCAACCTTAAAATGTTACTTTAACAGTGTGTGAACGCGTTCCTTTGCTATCTCACCGTAGGAAGATAGTGAACTAAACTATTTTTTTTCTGGCTCACTGTATTAGGGCCAGAAAAAAATAATACATTTCCGCCAAATAACTCAGAAATTTTTAGATTAATCTCAGAAATTTTCTGAAACAAAAACATGGAAATTTCTGAGTTTGAAAAGTTGAAATTAACTAGAAAACAAATTCAGAACATTTTTTTTTCTCAAAAATTTCACAGATTAATCTAAAAATGTCGTCGTTTTTTTCTAGCAAATTTTTGAATTTTCAAACTCAGAAATGTCCTCTTTCTTTTTGTAAAAAGAAAATTCTGACATATTCTGGTGGAAATTTACTCCACCTGTTTTATCCACTATGGGCCTAATACGCTGTTGTACATTTCCACATAGCTGTTGCAGATAAAAAAAACTCTGCGGTATTTGGTTGCCACACCTTTGGAAACAGAGCAGTCCTCATTGAGCAGTTTCACATCGTACCAGTATCCTCTGCTCATGTAGCTGTCACTTCTTAGCCGTGATAATGCTAGGTTAGCTGCAGCTACTGGCATTGCTCTGGAGAACAAGGGGTCACAGGACCAGGGGCCAACCAGGGCCAGTTTAAAAGTTGCTGCCCCCACATCGTTGATATAAAGCAACCAGAGAAACAGTCCAAGCCAGGAGACAATCTGCATCTTGGTGACCTGCAAAACATACATGCACATATGTTGGTTTTACTTTAATATAACTCATAAGAGATTGCCTTTTAAGTATATTATATTTCACGGCATTCTTCCACAATTCTTCCACAGTTTTGTACCCTTTGTCCTGACAGAACAGCAGATTTCTTGCTGAAGGATCGATAGAAAAACCCTTTGCTTGGAAAAAAAAAGTAGTGGAATAAGTCAAACAATGATTCACTTTGAAGAAAAGTTTTTCTGTTTTTAATGCATGCTTTTGGGAAGATTTGGCCTCTTGGTTCAGGACTGGATACATATTCTCTATAATATTAACCCTTTTGAGTATATTATTAAACCTACAAGCAGCATTTGGATAAGTGTGTGAAATTAGGATGCAGTTAAGCCAAATCCAGCAGCCCAAGCTAACAAAGTTTACAGGAGTTTTCAGGGATAGGAAGAGTCAACTGACTTTTTCAACCCTGGAATATTCTGTTGTGTTTTTTTTTTTTACATTAGGTCAGAAGGAAGTGAACTTTCATGTATGATACATTAATTTTATTAATGGGAATTTACTGTGTAGCTTGGTTAAACACACTAAAGTAATCTGAAATCAAAGCCAAATATTTTGCAAAAGGCAGTCTGTTGAATCACTATATTTATGTACTTAGTTAATATCAAGGAACTACTAATATGTTACATTAATATTTGTGACTGATTTGTGCGTAAACAAGATGAATGTAGTTTTCATTGATGTTACCAGGAGTGGTTAAAATTAGGTAATTAACAGAAAATATTTCTTTACTGATTATTTTTCCAAGATTATGTCAATTATTGGTGTTGCTAACTTAATGAAATTGCATTGTGGAAGCAGAACATCACAAAGAATGCAGTGCAACTTTACAGTATAGAAATATGGTTGGGATTGATACATTTCACACCTTCATCTCTAACACAGAACCCGTCTCCTTCCCAAGCGGAATAATGGTCCATTGTGTTCTTACCTGAAGAGAACCAGAATTGTGGAGGTTGATGTTTTTCTGTTTCTCATATGTTTGTTGATTTCTTTAGATTTTCACATCTCATTTCTGTAAACCATCTGCTCCATTTACCTGAACTGTGAATCAGAAGTGCAGAAACACATTACATTATCAGGCTTTTCTAAATGCTTAATAAACACAAATACAAACAGATTCTTTTTAAAGTTTTTAATTCAACCCTATGTGTGCTAAAGTGCATGGAGAAAAATTTTACCTTTGTCTTAGAGTTTCATTTGTCCAGAGAAATGTTCGGCTTCACTCAACAGTCTGTGAAAGACGAAGAAGAACACAGCAGAGGGCTACAGCTGAAATCCTGAGAAGATTTACTCTAATCCTATTAAAAGCTCAAAAAATGTTCAAGATGGTTAGTGTGAGATCAGAGGTTGTGTTGTGTACTTCTATGTGAATTTGTCTTTGCATATGCCACTGTTCCTTATTAGTACGAAAGAGCAGCATTTACATTCAATATCCATTATTGCAAATGGAATTTGTGTAATACAGGCCAGAATCCTCTATAAAACTCTGAAGGAAAACCATTTGGTCCTTCCCTTTATGCATTTGTTGAAGAACATCATGAATCTACAGTGTCCCGTTAAAACAGGTCACTCAAGGGCATTTATTTTTAGCTTAAGGAGAGTGTCAGATTTTTAAAAATTCTTCTGGCAGAATCAGATGGATAAATACCAACTTAAAACTGATTTTAATTATTTAATTAATTATGTATTGTTTGTGGGGTTTTTTGTTGTTATTATTACTGGGCTTGGTATTTATCTTAGAGAACGGTATACATTTGAGTTTACATCTGTGATTGTGAAGCCTTTCTGAGCCGCACTCCGATCCAAAGGGTGGCAGTAATTCAACCTGGTAGTCGTTTGCCAACGTCCTTAGAAAGAAGAAGAATTTCATAAGCCCTTCCTTGCTCGGCTAACCTTCTTGTAGGTTACTTCCTCTCTGTCAGGGACACAGACAAAATGCAGAGCTGTACACAGCTTTACCGTTCTCTCGCCACGGTAAGGATAAGCATGGTTTCTGTTAGAATGTTCACCAAGCGACTGCTGCAGCACGCGGACTTATAAAGGAGGCATTTGTTTTGACTAGCGGCCTGAGGGTGGTTAGCTGCTCTGCTAACAGAGTTTCTCCGATAAAGTGGTGTATACAATTCACACTGCCACCGGAAAGATTTAATATTCTGGAAGTTTGGTAAAACGTTATATAATATCGGCATTCTTGCAGACTGTGGCTTGTTTTCATGCAAGATTGGCATGTAAAATAACAGCTAACCAGGCTATTATTTTTATTTACGAGTTTGTTTCCCTCTGCAACTGTTTTGAAATGTACACAGTACCACTATGAATGCTTACTATGTCATTGTTGCTCACCTCCCATTCAATACTATTCACATCAATCTAGCATGATAAATGAATGACCTTTATAGTTATGTACCAATTATCCCTGCTTCTAAAGCATAAACTTTGAGGACACCCACAGTAACAGACGCCATGATAAAGACATAATCTTTGTATACTTTGTCAGAGGTTAGCCTGATAAATGAACATTAATAAACGTACCTCATTTGTGGTTTGCTGTCTTGTAATATAATGTGAAATACCTGCGACCTAATATTCTGGACTATTCATCAGTTTATTTTGCTAATTAAACATTTTAATTTTATTTTTTATTTTTTCAATTGTGGCGTAATCATACCGTTTAAATTACAAGTCGAGACAAGGTATCGACATTTTGGCTATGCTGGTTCTGTCTTCTCTTTACACCTGTTAGTCCTAACTTTACTATGTTGAGTTTTGAATGTTGACATGATGTGTAATTTAGATAAGTTCTATCAATAAACAGTCGTCTTAAAGGTAAACAGTTTAACAGTGATTACAGCTGCTCGGTTTCGTTCACCGAGACTTCAGTGTACATTTTATTTGTTGTTTTATTTACTTATTGTGGATATTTAAAATGTCTTCAGGTTCTAGTGTTCAATGTTCATAACATAAAATTTAAGTTTATTGATCCTTGAGGGGATGTACTTGCATCACTATGCCATTACCATTATATTGCTTGAAAATGGTCTCAAAACAACTATATTCTGATTTATGGTGTTTTTAACCTTTAGTTTGATTTGCTCAACAGCGAAGTCACCATCTCCCCTTCAAGCTCCATGGAGCCACGGCTTTGTCTGTCAGAACGTATGCTGATAAAGCAGAAAGTAAGTTAATTTTGCCATTTTTAGTAAACAAAAGGTCTTTCAGACACATGATTGTTGGAGATGCACTAAGCAGAGACCTGCGTTCAGGTCCAGCCTGTGGTTTTTGAAAGCTTCCATCTGCTGGTTTTTAGCAAATTCTAAATTTCTTTTAGATCTTTAATGTGCTTCATTACAAATATTTTTCCGAGCCTTGGGCCATGAGGCATCACTAACTAAGATTCAAGCTCACATCCAGTATGTGAAGCTTTCTATAAAACTGGATTTTACTACCATTCTAATGTACAGATAAGATGATCGAGGAACTGCCTGTTTAACAGATCTTTATCACCTTATTAGTGGAGCAAGTGGAATAAAAGTCTTGGTCAAATAAAAATAAATCTTTTTGCCATGTGCACAACTTTAAGTGATGCAAAATGACGTGTCAGGCCTAATTAGGTCTGCCGCAATAAATCAATTAATCGCATAATAAATAAAAACAAAACTCGACAATTTGTTTTTGAATGATTTATCGTTTTTCTCTTTTCTCTCTTTCTCCAAAAACCTGGATGATAAAAGTCTTTAATCTGGTACTTTGGTCTCAACCAGCTCCTTTTTTGAAGGACAATTTAGGTTACAGAGACTTCATAATTCATATTGTTGTTTTATTTATTTTGGATATTCAAAATGTCTTCCATTTCCACTGTTAAATCTTCATTAGAATTGAAAGTTTATTGATCTTTGAGAATGTGTTCACACATCATTGTGCCATTACCTTTAAATTACTTGAAAATGGTCTCAAAACATTAATATTGTTTAATCACAATAACTTCCAGAACAATTTACTGTCCAGAAAATTGTGTTGTCATGACAGGCCTAGACCCAACTGAGATGTTCTGTTTTAACGTAGTAAAGAAACAACATTTCCTTTATTCTTTCTGTTCTGCTGGGAGTAAATGTTCCTTCATTTGCTGTGTGCAGTTGATGCAGACGTCACCGTGGTTGGCTCTGGTCCAGGTGGTTACGTCGCAGCCATCAAAGCAGCACAGCTTGGCTTCAAGGTGAGCAGGGTCCTGGACTAGTTAGTGGTTAATAAAATCTCCTATCACGTAGAGTAAGTAGATGTTTTGGTTGAAGATGTGAGCTCTATATGAATAAATGCATTTTTTCATTTTGCTCTAAAAACTTTTTGATTCCTTCGACAGACGGTGTGTGTGGAGAAGAACGCCACGTTGGGTGGGACCTGCCTCAATGTTGGCTGCATCCCCTCAAAGGTAACAAACAAGTCTCTTCCAGATCGATCACTTCAGCTCAAAATTGCCAAAAAAATTTACAATATTCTGAATGCATATATAATACAGAATTGGAAAGAAACAGAAAAAAGGGCCTGTTTCAGTCCACGTTCATTTTGACTCAAACAAAAATTACATTTTAATCAGTGTCATTTTTTTAATGGACAAAAACTTGACTACCATGAAATTAAATAGAAGGTAAATTAGGAAGATGAACTCTTATGATTATGAAAGATTGACTTAAGCATGTACCAATAAAAATATGAAATAACATTTAATTAGATCTAATCTATGTAAAAAAACAAAAAACAAAAGCATCTGGCTTCAGATTGCAGTTTCATTCCTTCAGTGAAATGAAAAAGGTGTAGATTACATACAGAGCAGAATATTTTGTTCCAACGTGGGTCATCTTGGGACAACAGCAGAGTTAGAGACTTTTTTAAAAGGACATGATATGAAACATATTTACTCTTACCATGGTGATGTGGTCATTCTCTGTTATGTTGCTCACAGAAAACCTCACCGAGAACATTTCTGTAACATAATAGTGGAATGAAGCTGAGTACAGCAAACTGACAGACTGTTTATGGACCGTTGTTGAAATGATCATCTGATCTAGAGTGTAAATAAAACAGATTGTATATTTCAAGAAAACAGGAATAACTGTACACACCATTTCCATCATGGAGAAGAAGTTGAGGTGATGGACTGTGGATATTTTTGTTTTCATACAGACGAGACTGGAGATGCAACATTAAAGCTCTTTGCAAAAAGAGACGCAGCAGGCTATAGAAACTTTAGGTCCTTCAAAAGCTGTGCTTCCATTGTTTTTTTTTAATGCACATTTTGAAGTATCGCTACATTTGAAATTTGAATTGAATTTGCACTTGTTTGTGGTGGTTTTTAGCTTTTCTGAACACTTCTATTTATAATGGGTCTAGTGGTAGTGTATATATTAAATTTTTTTCTTGACACAATAATAAAGACTCTTTATTTCCCATCATCTTTACATATGTATATTTTAAATTTCTACACATTGAGAACAAAGTGGAATTGAATACACAATGCACAAACTAATCAGACTGGTTTGTCTGATTAGATGCATTTAGATATATTTAGTAATTTTATGCCACATAAATTAGCTAAGCTGTATTGAATCAATAGTTTTTTTTTCTTATTCTGTGTTTCTGTTTTTGTTTCTTTAGGCTCTGTTAAACAACTCCCACTTGTACAAGATGGCACACGGCAAAGACTTTGAAAGCAGAGGCATTGAAAGTAAGCTGAATGTAAAGAATAGAGATGAAAATAATATACACTTGTACATCTGAATCTATCCATACAGATACCATTGTTCTAAACAGTAATCAATGCTTTTTATTATTATTTTTTTTCATCTTCATTTTGCGGTGTGTTGTTGTGATCATGTCTGAAGGCAGCATGTCAGAAAGATTAGGAGCTTCTTAAAGAAACAGAGGCCAATTTCTAGGTGTCAAATTGCAAAGTCAAATTTCTTTCAAGTCATTTGTATATCGATAACTTTCATAACAACTGAAGGTAACATAGTTACTTGATTGTGGTATAAAATGGCACTGTGTGTCTGGAAAATGCATGATACCACCCCCATAAAAATATACTGTTATTCTGATAAATCAGACTCAGTTGAATTCATATTCTAAATTTTTGGATATGGCTGTAATGGCCTCATGCACACAGACGGGCTCAGCTGTCTCTCATCGTCTCTCTGTCAGTCTCTGGAATCTCGTTAAACCTGGAGAAGATGATGGCTCAGAAGAGTGGCGCAGTCAAAGCCCTGACTGGAGGAATTGCACATCTGTTCAAACAGAACAAAGTCAGTCTGACTTCATGTTGCTTTGCTTGTCATTTTAAAAGCTCAGATATATTTTTTTACAACTTGATTTCTTCCTTTATTCTGTTTTTTGTCTTTACTCTTCTCAGGTAACCCATGTTAACGGTTTTGGTAAAATAACCGGTAAAAATCAGGTGACTGCCACAGCAGCAGACGGCTCCCATCAGGTTATCAACACTAAGAACATCCTAATCGCCACAGGGTCAGAGGTCACCCCCTTCCCTGGCATCCAGGTACCATCTTAGCTCTAATCCACTTTCACTTATTTATAGCTGCAAGGAGCTTTTAAAGTTTCTCGTTCTTACTAAAAGCAATTATTGTGTTTTATTAGATTGATGAGGAGTCCATCGTGTCATCAACTGGAGCTCTGTCCCTAAACAAAGTGCCAGAGGAGATGATTGTCATTGGAGCCGGAGTTATAGGAGTGGAGCTGGTTAGCAGTACTTCAGCCTGATATGCATTTCCTGCCTCAAGTTCAGCTGTTTTCTTATTTTGTTTGCTTGTTTTTCTCACCAACATGTCTGTCCTGCTGCAGGGCTCCGTGTGGCAGCGACTGGGTTCCACGGTGACAGCAGTGGAGTTCCTAGGCCACGTGGGTGGCATGGGCATCGACATGGAGATCTCCAAGAACTTCCAGCGCATCCTACAGAAGCAGGGCCTCAAATTCAAGCTGAGCACCAAAGTCCTGGGGGCCACCAAGAGGCCTGACGGCAAGATAGACGTGGCGTGAGTTGGCGAGGAGAAGAAGAACACGCTTCTAGAGTCGGATGGTTTGTAACCGTAAGGGTTTGACGTTGCAGAGTGGAGGCGGCGGCTGGCGGGAAGAACGAGACGCTGACATGTGACGTTCTGCTGGTCTGCATCGGCAGAAGGCCGTTCACCCAGAACCTGGGTCTTGACAGCGTCGGCATTGAGTTGGATAACAGAGGTCGCATACCGGTCAACAACCGCTTCCAGACCAAAGTACACGGGTATGACCCTTCACCTGCTGATGTACTGAACCTCACCCGTCCATGCTCCGCAGCTGCCTTTATCCAGGAATCAGTAAATGAGAGCTGGGATGGACCAGTGTCCAGTACATGACAGGACCAACACCCACAAGCAACATTTCATGCACTTATTCATATTAGAGTTTAGAATTAATAGAAAGTATTTTGAACTTCTAAGATCAGTGGATTGGTCAGCCTTTTCTTTAATTTCAGGTTAAAATAATATTTGAACAGTTCATGAAATTTTAGAGATGACCTGTATTCTGGTGAACATCTGGTTCAGACCAACAGTATTTATTTTGCACCAATAAAAAAGTTTGGGCCAATATTAATACTGCTTTTATGAACGATAATTACAGACATTTTATATATTACCAAATATATATTCATGGTGGGACTCGATTAAAATTTTTTAGTTAATTTGAGTGTCTGTAATTAATTAATTAATTGCATTTTAATCAAACTATTAACACAATAAGCAACATTTTCAATTCAAAAGCTCTTATCAGCCAAATTATTGAATGAATAGACATATTAACCAAGATATTTATTGTTTTTAATCTGTTATTTAGGTTATTCAGCCATCAGATTGTTTAAAGGTCCTACTCTATCCATTCAGCGATTAGGTGAATGCTACATGTTTAGCACTGAGATTTTAGGCTTGAATACCTTCACCAACAGGCTCACTCCTTTTAGCACAACTTGAACATAACATTCTTTTACTGCATCCAATCAGATAATCTTTTGAATAAATGAAACTGCAGTGAGCCAAGAGAAGCAGCTTAGTACTCTGTCACTGTTGGCTTTGTTTGTATTCAGTGTTGTAAATAAGTCTGCTAAAAGAATGCATGCAGTTATGAAACCCTAAACGGTTCTGAATATTTTTCTTTGCCCCAGCATTTATGCAATCGGTGACGTGATCGCTGGGCCGATGTTGGCCCACAAGGCTGAGGACGAGGGCATCATCTGCATCGAAGGCATGGCTGGTGGAGCAGTGCATATAGACTACAACTGTGTTCCCTCCGTCATCTACACCCACCCTGAGGTGGCCTGGGTGGGGAAGACAGAAGAGCAGCTTAAACAGGAGGTCAGAATCCCATCATGCTCCAGCTTCACGTTTGGTTCATTTACATTTTCGGCAGAGTTGAGAAAATGTTCCGAGCCTCACAGGAGGTTTTGGGATAAACATTCTATACATTTTAAAGAACATACTGATGATAGATGAGTTAATAATGAATGTGTTTGGTGTCAGAAATCACAGCAAAGGACGCATCTGGGTAAATAGTTCATCAGATAAAAATGCTAATTAGCACTAGCATGTTTTCAGTTTGTCAAACGACTGATATTCAATCATAAATCTCTTTTTTCCCCAGGGTGTCCCATACAAAGTTGGCAAGTTTCCTTTTGCCGCCAACAGCCGAGCCAAGACTAATGCAGACACTGATGGCATGGTGAAGATTCTGAGTCACAAGGAGACGGATCGGATGCTTGGAGCACACATCCTGGGAACGGTGAGAGTTGAGAACAGTTCACATGAGCGGAAACGCTGTAGAAAGGGTCTGAGATAAAAAAATCCCAGACATTCAGGATCAGTGTCACTTTATCGTATCACTGTAATCTGAGCTAGGGATGGGCATTTATAATGTCTTATTTAACCTGATTAATTTCTTATCATAATAATAATTTTGCTTTATTGTTGTCACGATAAATTCCATTTGATGTTTAAAAAAATAAACTGTCTGTATTACCGAGATAAACTATTTTCTCCACCATTTGTTCAAAGAAAGCATCAATACATTTAAAAATATGATTAAATGCAGTTACTAATTGCAGTTTAATGACAAACTACACTCCTTTGTGTGTGAAGATGTATATTACAAAATGGGAAAGTTTTTCAAGAACAGTAATTGTTTTTGTGGGACTACAATTGCTGTGGCACAGAGCCGCAGTGGTACCGTTACATAACAAAGGAGTAATAAATAGTTCTTATCGTCACTTCTATTGTTATCACAACAGCACTGAAAAATATCATGATAAAACTGTAGCTGTCCTCTCCTGGTCTGATGACATACTTGTGTTTTGATGCAGGGAGCTGGAGAGATGGTCAATGAAGCTGCTCTGGCCATGGAGTACGGAGCTTCCTGTGAGGACATCGCTCGGGTCTGCCACGCACATCCAGTACGTTCTCTTCTCCACGCTCACTTTAACTCCAGGGCTTGGTTTCATCCCAGCAGCAGGAAACCTGCCGGCATACAGACCAATAAGAATAATGGTTTACACATTCATTTTAATCTATTTTAAATTTTCAAAATTCATGGAAAATTACTTTGTATCATTTTAAGACGTAGTCGAAGACATACCACCTATGACTGGTTGCTAATGGCATCATGAGGAGCGTTGTCATGATGACGTGCTGACAGCGGAGTGTCGGAAAGAGTTTCTTAAAGAGACAGAGGCCCAATTTCAAGGCATCAAATTACAAAGTCAAATTTATTTTTAAGTTATGTTTGATGTATGCAGCATTTTTATAATAACTGAAGATAACTTATTTGATTTTGCCTTAATTTAAAATGGCACTATGTGGCTAGAAAAATATACAATACCGCCCCTTTAAGGATGGAACAATTACCGGCTTTATTGTGTACCTCGACAAAATTTCTTATGCCAACTGTCACTGGTTCAAAGTTATTTTTCAAAATGTATTTGATAAGGCGCTAGGGAAGATTGGGTTTGTTCTGTTACCCATTAGAACATCTATCAAGATTCAACAAAAGATATGAGTATATATAGAGAGAAATATGAAATAAATGTTGACAGTTTCCCTAGCATAATTTGGTGCATTGAGTAAGAAAGTGAAAATGTTTTTTAAAGTTAGAGGGTTAGCATAAGGAACTGAGGGAAGCTGGTGAGGCCTAAGTTGTGGCAAACTAGCTAACACTGGTCAGTGATGCTATGCTATCAGCTGGGCTTCCTTACAAAACTGGTTACTAACTGTGATTAGAAGCTGAATTTCATCAGACTTGCTGCAGAAGTTGATATCAAAATAATTCAACAATTCAAAGGTATTTATTACTAAACTAAAACATGTATTCCTTCACTCATGTTTGTTCCTTCACCTCATCCTAACCCAGTTTCTTTTTTTTTTTTAAATTGGTGTGTTTCCATTAAGCGAATATAGTTTTGTAATTTCAATGTGCACAGTTTTATAGTTAATGGAAATGCAGCTGTAGTTGTATTTTTACCTGCTGCTCATCGTCCTGCCTGTTCTGCCCTCGTCCTGCAGACGGTGTCGGAGGCTTTCAGAGAAGCCAACCTGGCGGCATCCTTCGGAAAAGCCATCAACTTTTGAGGCTGCGGCGGCCGTGGCGCTGATGCTGGAGAAACGGGACGCGTACTGTCTGCATCGAGACTTTCACTGACTTAAGCCACCTGTGATCCTGTGTCCATTACGACGGGATAATTACAATTAGTTTCATGTTATTTAAGTGTTCCAAAAAGAATATTAAAATGGGTGTTGACGGTATACAAAAGCTGACTTGTGTGAGACTGCTTTGTTTTCAGCAAGTACTTTAAAGTTGCCATGGGGATATTTTCTTCACCCTTTTGTGGAACAGAGAGATGGATGGTATTCTGAGATGACTGTGTTGTCTTCTAACTGAAGGAAAGGATGCTTGGGTTTTTTTTTTTTTTCTTTTTTTTTCTTGTTTGAAAGGTTTAGTCAGGAGCTGAAGTTAGGATTAATATAGAAGCCTCTCTGCTCTGTTTGCACCCATTCCCTACATGTAAACAACACATTTTTTAATACATGTTGACTTCTCTGCAACTCTATTGATTTCCTCCTTTCAGATCATTATCGACTCCATTTAAAACGGGAACTATTGGCCTTTCCTGATTCAGTTAGTCGACTGATTGCTCCATTCATCCAAGCCAATAAATCCAGTTCCATAAATATTTATGTGGTGGTGTCTTCATTCAGGTCTGTAAAAGTTTGAAATTTACTGAATTCATCTAAACAGATTGCACTCAAACACACAGGAAAAGGTTGCTTTTGTTCTTCCTGCTCACATCGTCATATATGGATGTTTTCGGACCCAGGGTAACTATGCAGCATTGGTTCCCAGCTGTTGATACTGGGCTTTCTGCAGCACTGATACACAGAAAGAACCGTTTGTATTTTATTAGTGGACTAAAAGATGTTAATAAAATAGATATGTTTGATCCTCTTGAATAAGCCGAAATCAGTAGTTGGTGTTTTTTTTTTTTTGTTTGTTTTGTTTTGTTTTTAAGAGTTTTCTTTTCAGAAGGGAGTAGAGGTTGAGTGTTAGTTTTCCAAAATGACCCCAAAAATGTGCACCATTGTGTCCACTATCTCTCTTTAAGAATGCCTGGTGCCAGAGCAAACTGAAATCTCATTACGCAAGAATGAATTTGTGCAAAAAATGTAAACATGTTTTGCATACTTCATAAGCCACTAAAAAAGATTTATTCTTATAACTAGGAACTTGTAAAACCTGCGTAGCCCCAATATACAGTAACTGAGTTTAGCTGTTTGTTTTGCCAGTTACCTGTAGCTGTTCTGGTGCTCTCATTAAATAAGAATTCCTGAAACTCCACCTGTGTTTGAACACTGACGGTGCAGGGTGAGGGTGTGGCAGCTGCTGCTGGCTCAGGTAAACACACTCAACCAGCTGAAGATGAAGGACCTCAGCAGAGCACTGACACTTTTATTAACTGTCTGAATTCATGAAGTAATGCAACAAAATCCCACAACTTGGAGCGACTGCCTCAGGTATTATGTTGGTTTTATTTTTTGAGTCATGATTCTTTTAGTGCTCACTTCATTCTGCTCCCTCTGTTTATCTGACTTTTTTCTTCTTTATGTCTTTCTTTTTGTACAGTGTAAGCGCAGACATGTTTGTAGTTCAAGAGACATTGAGGATAATGTTGCATTAAAGTAATTACAGTCCATTAAAACGGATCAGTACCGAGAATATCTATTAGTTACTTTTCAAATCCAGAAAAACTAAAATTTCATCAGTTACACTTGTTTTCACATTTGACTAATATCATTTAGTGTGACCTAATTGGTGTAGTTTACCATTATAATCAAAAGGTAACCCAAATATTGATTTTTCTTTATATTTAGAATAGAATACAGCATCATTTATTGTACCATAGTGAGAAAATTCAATTGGACAGATAGATGAGCAAAAGTATATTTTCTTATTTAAATTGAATTAAAATAAACATTTAAAATAAACTAAATGCGACTTTATTAGGGAGATCATAAACTGACTTTAAAATGTTTTATCCTGCTCACTCATGGCCTTTTGGCCTTTTTTTTTTAGAATACCAAGACAACAGCAGTCTGTTAGTCCACCATGTTACAGGTTCAAAATATAACACCAGTTAAAAGTTTACACACGCTTCATTTCTTAGTAACAGGTACACCATCTTTATCACCTCAGAGCTGGGAAACACTGTTGACTTTCCATGCATGGTTTGTAGAGCTGTGGCTCCTGAACACGGAACCAACAGGAACATTTCAAATGATGGATGAGTGAAACCTCAGCACAAACCCGGCTCTTTGTCCAGAGCCCAGTGGGTTAAATGGATTTTCTAGTTTCATGACCGATCATGCCTGAAATAAAATAAATTAAATCAGTGTGGAATAAATAAAAACAGAAATTATTTTAAACATTTCACAGACCAGTAAGAAAAATATGTTGATTAGCTGACACTGGAGGTATTTTGGCAACGAGTGTTTACAGATTATTTTTAAGCAAGCCACACTCTCAAAACAGGAAAACAGGAAATGCAGTTTAGTTTACTATTTGAGGTTTTTAAATTTTTAACTAGCTGCTGCTAGTGTTTAAAAGTGGCTTGTTGGCACAGTTCCACTTCACAGCAACTGACCAACAGTAAAAAAAAGATTAAAAAAAAAAACAATCAGAGAGAGACCTGACTGGTAACCCTGCACAATTTTTGTTTCTTTTTACATAAAACAACAGAAATATTCAACATCTTGGCAAAACAAAGTCTGAAGAACCTCAGAGTGGATGTTTAGTGAAAACTTAGTGGGAGATCGAGTCACTGTGCTCAATCAAAGTGTGAAAGTAAGATGTGTCAAACAGAGTTTGATCATTTAACTTTTAGGTTTATCTGCATAATTGACCCTTTTAGAAGCCAGAGTTTCTTTAGCAGCTAAGAATTACACAAAGCAAACTTCTTTACTGGGATGTTTTGTGATGTATTCTCCTGAGTACACTTAGACTGAAGAGCATGACTGGGAGTAAATGCAGGAAGGAGACATTTCCTCCCTTTGATTAAATGCTTAGACTCCTGCAGTTCAGCCGTTAAATGTCCCTTCCTTCCTTTTCACTCTGACACAAGTTTTCTTTTACTCAGAGTGAGAGACCTCAGAAGCAGTCGTTAGGAAAAATGAAGATGTGGACTTATCTATGAAACCCATAAGTGAGTATTACATTGAAGTTACTCCCTAGTTTTGGTTTTATTTTATGAAATACTGTTTATTTCACATGGGAGTTTACTGGCTGTATGAATAGAAACTGAGAAAATAGCTGCTAAAAAGTTAGAATAGGTTGGGTTTGTCTAATTAAAAAAATTCTAGTAGTTATGTTAGGTATTTTTTGTTCTCCCTTGTGAGGAATCAGTCTAGGACTGTCAACAACTGGAGAGAGGAAAAATAAATTGTTTTGTAAAACCACAAACATAGACGCACCTGTTAACCAGGAGCAGAAGGTATGAATGTTCCTCCATTTTTTACACAAATAATGGATAACTAAGATTTTAAGTTGTATTAATATCATTTGTAACATGTTAACAAACATCATCATATTTCATTCTTTCAAAGAATCACTCTGTAAGTATTACTTTCATATACTACATAATTTACTATTTAAAAAAAACAAACTAGAATTTTAAAATATGGTGAGAATAAAATAAAAGGTTTATGTTAACAAGTTAAAACAGGATCTGCATAATAAAAGTGAAGACTAAATTATAAATAAAAATTGCTATTATTTATTTATTATTTGTATTATTCTCTTTTTTTGGAAGAAACTAGTTAAGCTGTATATTGCACTGTAATATGTTGTATTTTCATTTATTATACCTGGAGGGACAACAGATGAAAACTAGCCTTTATGGCTAACTCTGGCATGTGATGTGATGTGCAGTGTCCCTTAAATAAACAAAAACAAGAACTAGTTCAAAATCTTTTGATTAATTATTTAAAGAGTTTAGTTCTATTGGAATTTTATCAATGAATTGATCAGACTACAGGTTAATGGTTTGCTTGTTGATTATTCAGGGTGGAGGCTGATGACTGGAATTCCAACCATGCATGTTAGCATGTATGGTGCTGGTTTTACCAAAGTTTTCACTTTTAAAGATGGCCATACGATTGCCACAATATTGACAATAAATAAATACTTAATAATTAATAAACAACCAGGAATCTTAGCATACTTGAATTTAGTGCAAACAATTGTAAAATCAGGTAAAAATGTATGATTTCTAGTATGTCTCAGACAGTGAAATCCTAGATTTAAAGAGACATGCTTTATTTTCTACCACTTTTTAAATTCTTTTTTTCTAATGATGGTTGGACTGCCCTCATTTAAAGACACATATGAATGAAATTATAAATTATTAAGGAAAATAACTGCCATTATCTTTTCTTAATGTGTGAAGCAGAGTCTTAAGTTTTTTCATATCTCTTGCTGTTAGATGTCTTCAAAATGCCTGCAGTCCATCAGCCATCAAGATCTTTGATTCGGGGACATAGAGCATCAAAATCATGGGCTCAAACAAAAGCTGGATCGTCAAAGCTAATAGTCACCAATCAACCCATCCACATCGTCTCCACCATGTCTACTCTCAATGCCTCAGTTCATCCAACTTCTGGTTCCTTTGAAGACCTGCTGGACCACATTCCCTGTAAGTCACCAACCACCAGCTGCTCCTTATTCTTGTTCTATTACTTTCTCCTTTCAGGTATGATCTATGCACCTGATGTTGTTTAACAACACCACAACAATAACACAAGTTAGAATTGGATGATCTTTGCAAACGAAAGGTTAATTCTGTTTGCTGGTGCAGATTCTTAGATCAACCAGGACTTGACAACCTTAAGTCGGTAATTATAAGACAACTGGATTTCTTCTTGCTGTTGAAATGCACAGATTATGTGATTCTAAATGCAAAGGAGACAACAGAACTTGTTTCTTGTACACATTTTGAACACTCAACATAAAGGCTTCTGTCTGAACATTGAAGTAACAGGCTTACAAATTGTTGTAAGAACAATCACACTAACAGAACCTTTAAAGTCACTGACAGGGCATTAGGACACAAGAATCATTGGTCCTATCCTCAGTTCAGATTAGTGTCTGTGTCCCTAACAATGCCGTGTCATTTGTTATGGTTGCATGTCCCACTGTGTGAATTGTAAAACTGTCTGTGAGGATGAGTCAGGGCTGCAGAATAGGTGTTGGAAAGATAAAATCTAAGTCCTCCTCCTCTGCTTGGTTGGCTTCTCATTTTTAACATAGATAGCTTCTTTCACTCGTCTTTCAAATCGGCAGTCTTCCCATGTCCAAAACATTAATGTCTTCAAACAAGTGTTTCTTGCCCTTGAGATGAACGTTCCTTACTGTGTTGGACTGCATATGCTGCTGGGCTTTTGTTTGTGTATTTCAAAACAGAAGAGCAAACTCATCGGTTCAAGAAGTTTTGTTTCATGTACATCTGAAGGACAAGGGACAAATTTAAAGACAGCAATAAGCACATATAGGTAGATTTGTGCCGGAATCAAACCTAATGTCTCTATTAGTGCGGCTGTTCTGATTATGATTTATAAATCTGTTACTTCCAACCATGTTCAGAACCAGAGAAGCCTATTCACCACAAAAAACCTCAACCTGACTATTTTTCCATTTTCCATTCTGCAGTGCCGCAATGGGCAATCTATGCAATCTTTGGACTGGGTGGCCTCATTATTCTGCTATGTTGCCTCTGCATCTGTATTAAATGTTGCTGCAAAAGGAAGAAGAGACAGAAAAAGGATCAGCAGATCCTTTTGAAGGGGTTAGATGGAAAAACAGCCACTGCTCTGGTAAGACAGGTTTCATGTAATACTGATCATTGACAGTCAATACAGTTCACACTTTAACATAATCATGTGAGATGAGTGACACATTGAATTTTAAGTTTAATAACTTATTAAACTGTGTTTAATAACTTAATAAGTTAGTTGCCTCATTTGTAATCTAGGACCATTTAAGCAACCCAGCCTCTTATTTATAAGACTCATTGAAGTTGTTAAGTAATGAAAGTACTGATAAAATTGTATTTATGTTCATGATAAGTTTAAGTCAGCTTCTCACAAGCCATTTTCTTAACATCAAGACTTAAACTTAATTTAGTGGTCAGCGGATGTCAAAGAAAACATTCTATCTTTAAGAACAAATGGTACAGTTTTTAGTTCTGTGATGTAATTTAGCCAACATGCTATAGAGAGAGCACAGCCAAATGTAAGCCTGACAGACTTGAGGGAAAAGTGAAAATCTGGAGAGGAAAGTTATCCGAGTGGAAGTAGCTGGCAGAAACCAAAAATGGGCGATTACAGTTACTGAGGAAACCAACTGAAGGACGTGGCCAAGCAAACAGGAAGCGCAGAAATCAAATGAAAAACAAAACAAAAAAAGCAATACAAATATCAACAGCTGAGCTAACAAGAGAAGAGCTAGCTGCTTCAAAAACACAAAACCAGAAACACACAAAACACCTGTCATACACAACACCCAACCCAACCAAAAATAAACATAACAAACTGCAAAGATACTTAAAGCATCATACAAATTATTTGATGTAAAAAAATATAATATTGTGAGGGTGTGCTTTATTTAAATAAAAATATGTGTTGTATATTGAATTTTAACTCTTAATTGCTTAAATTTTTTCTCAAAACTCTATAATATATGAATTATAAATCTCCGGTCACTTTAGCCACCACTCATCAGTCTGTCCATCTAGCACCACCTAGTGGTGAAATATAATTCTCTACTATCACAAAGCTCATCAGGACTAAACGTGATCACAATCAATCAATCAATCAATCAATCAATCAATCAATCAATCAATCAATCAATCAATCAATCAATCAATCGGGGTAACAAACTTATAAAAACCATAGGATTTCATATCTGTGAGTGTCTGAATGTTTTACTCAGTGAAGTCCTGTTCTCTGGCTGAACAGGCTACGTGACTGTTTACAACACTTTAAACGATTCTTTCCATATTTCTCCGAATTTGAATTCCTTCATGACTTTTCAGGCCGGGGTGACCTGCTATGTCACTCACACACATTCTTTCAGGTCTGAATGACCTGGAACATTACACTCACACATTTCCTGACTAAAATTGCACAAACAATATAATTATTCCCCTATATAAACCCTCCCTCTGCCCCCATTCCACTTTCTAGTGGAATTCTAACCAACTGAGTAGAGGATTATCTTCATTTCCACACCCTTGCTAGCAGATTTTTTTTTTTTGCTCCTTTGACAGGTTCAGCCAGACATGGAGGATGTTGACTACGGTTCAGTCAAACAATATAGAGGAAAACTGCTTTACTCTTTGGAGTACAACGCCACTTTATCCGAGGTACTTCAGTTCGTAGATGTTTACAGTGAAGAGTCTGTTGAAAATATACATTCATGATTAGGCCTTGTCTAATCTGCTTCTAAAACTGTCTTTAGCAGCCAGTTTAACAAAACCGTCATTTTATTTTCTATTTCGTTGTTGTTCACAGCTTACAGTGGGGATCAAACAAGCTGACAGCCTGAAGGCGATGGACTTGGGCAGGAGTTCTGATCCATATGTCAAAGTCTACATTCTCCCTGACAAGGCCAAGATTTTTGAGACGAAAGTGTTCAAAAACACATTAAACCCCTTCTTCAATGAGCAGTTCACCTTCCAGGTAGAAGGTTCTTGTTAAATATTTGTTCAGTGTCATGGCAACAAGCGTTAAGTTACAACAGCAAAAACCTGTTTTTTAATAGTTGATCCCAAGCAAAATCTCAGTTCCACTAGACTTGTCAGAAAGAAAGAGCAAACTACTGTGAGAACCTTCTGACTTTTGAAGAAAGATAGAATTGTTTCTGTCTTTATCTCATTTATCGAACATTAATAAATTTAGCAAATTTAAATGAACAAAAACAGGAAAATCTTAATTTTAATTTAAACAGGTGGGTGAAAAAAGGTTGTGCCTTTGTAAATATCTGGTTCCAACACATTTTCCTTGATTGGAAACAAGATGAAGATTTCTGCAGAGTGCAAGGGAGATTAATCTGAGGAAGTAATTAGGGTAATGGCAAGGAGACCTTCCAGAGTCAGAGCTCCTGAGTACATACATTTAACTCTGGATCTGAATCATTTGTGCCTGTATGTTATTGGCAATAAATGCCCATGGTGTATTTCAATAGCACAGTGTTTTAAAGTGTAGAAAAGTAGTAGATATTACATAAGCTGATGAGTACCTTAGTTGAAATTAGTCAAAAAGAAACAGAAGTATTTTTTTCTTTTAATCCATTTCCTATCTCTGCAGCTATCTAAGTCCGCTCTTCAGAAGTCCACAGCCGTGATGAAGGTGTTTGACTTCAACCGCTTCACCAAACATGAGATCATCGGCGAACTCAGGGTGCAGCTCTGCAACATCGACCAGAATCACGTCATCGAGGAGTGGCAGGACCTGGCGAAGCCCGCCAAGTTTGAGGTTTCATTTTCTGACGCTTTTTTTTCTCAAAAGAGAAAAGTAGGAAATTAAAAAATACAGCTAAAGAAGAGCCCTATTTTTTGTCAGCCATGTAAAACAAGTCATTATACGTACATAGACTCACTACACACATAGTGAAGTATGATTAGCCTTTATTCAATGCATGTTAAATATGTTTTCAGCACTCAGTTTGTGTAAAAAAATAAATAAATAAGTGTAACTAAAACTAATGAACACACTTTCAGAGTTTGTTGTGACTTTTTTGTGTTGCAGGAAGAAAACTTAGGGGAGATCTGCTTCTCTCTGTGTTATGTTCCAATAAGCAGCAAGCTCACCGTGGTGATCCTGGAGGCCAAAGACCTAAAGAGCATGGACCTGGGAGGAAGCTCAGGTACAACTAAACATATTCACCCTTATTATATTATAATCTACAATAAATAAGCTCTGATATTGTTGACAACAGCCTTTTATAACACTTTTTGGAACATGTTAGACTTTAACAAATCAATATCAAACCTATCTTTCAGTCTCAGCAATCTCCTTGTGTTTTATGCATTCATGCTAAGAGTTAGTGATTAATTTGTAGCTAATTAATCAAATTTTTGTGTAAGACTAGCTTGCTGATGTGTTTCTCTTCCAGGGCTGTGTATTGTTCAGGGACAGGAACAATTTGCCAGCCATGACATATAAAGAGATTTGCTGGTACCAGAAATTCTCTGATTTTCTTCCACTTCTTTGTTTCATGTAGATCCGTATGTGAAAGTACAGCTGACTTTGGACAAAAGGAAGTGGAAGAAAAGAATAACATCTATTAAGAAGAAAAGTCTGAACCCCTATTTCAACGAGTCCTTTACTTTTGATGTGTCACTGGATCAAATACAGGTGAGAATAATTAATTAGGTTTGGTAATTTCTAATATCATTGAAAGGTTCATTGAGTTCAATTCAGTTCACTAATACATGACATGGATTAATTACACACAGACTGTTGTTTGCTACTCTTTATTTTTGTTGATTATGATGACTTATTGCTTACAGTTAATTAAAACTCATTTAAGCTTAGAATATTGAATCAGATCAATAAAATAACATTCTTAATGTAGAAATGTTAGGTTAGCGAGAAATGTCTAATGTCTGCTTAAAGGTTATGTTTATGCTGACAAACCAGCCTCACTGTAAGACATACCCTAATTAATGAATATGGCTTTATTGCTGTATTGTAAAACAGCCAAAAGCACTGAGTTTCTTTAGTCTAAAAAACCCCAGGTTAGAGTTGCTTTTGAAACATCAGGAATGAAACATTAATCAACATTCAGACGTGTAACAATGCCACTTGACAATTGTTGACTGTGTGTTCCACAACTTTGTATTTTTTTGTATGTGTATTTTCATGATGCAAAGCTCTTTGAACTGCTTTGTTGCTGAAATGTGCTATGCAAATAAACTTGACTGATTGCTTGATATATATATCTATATATATCACTGCTGACACCAGTTACTCCTAGATCTTTGGACATAGAGTCATGTGGTCATAAGGTGCCTAGCCTTTTTGACAATAGCTATCCACACTATTTTTGATAAATCCCATCTTGAATCTATAATAGTTTGAAATATTGACTTTTTGAGATGCGCACAAAGCACAATCAGATATGTAAATTTGTCAATATTGCCAAAAGAGTCAATATCGAAAATAAAGGCCCCATTTATTTGTTGTTTCTCAGTGCTGGTCTTGTTTTTGTCTTCAGAGGGTGAACCTGGTGATCTCAGTTTGGGACCATGATGCCATGAGCAGGAACGACAGCATGGGAAAACTGTTCCTGGGCTGTGATTCCACAGGAAATCAGCTGAGGCACTGGGCCGACATGCTGTCCAACCCGCGGCGACCGGTCGCTCAGTGGCACAGCCTGCTGTCGGCTGAGCAGGTCAACGCCAGCTTGGGACTGAAAAGGAAAATCCCTGTTCCCAACAAATTTAAAGAAAATAAACTATTAAAAAAACATTTTAAATAGACAGGAAAGTATTCTGAAAAAATATTTTCTGGTGAATCAGTAATGTTGATCACACTGTAGGATATGCATGTAGGACTCACATTTGGGCAACAAAATTCGATCACATTAAGAATACCTCAACAATTCTGTAATATCAGATTCTATCCGTGTAAAAATACCCCTGGTTACATTCTCGTGCAAAATCTGTGCAAACCAGAGTTTGGATTTGGGTTTACACAAAGAAAATCTCCTTAAATAGTTCATCAGGTCAAATGATGTGTCTGAGTTATGAAGCATGGATTTTTGGGAAGCTCATCCAAATTTCCGATTTCATTCAAATTTCAAGCATTCATGTCTCCTGAATGCTTTCACATTTTATGAAGGTACGAACACAAACATAAATGTATTTCATTATGGTTTTATGTAACAGCATGATTGTAAAGAGAAAGCAAAATATATTGTTTCCAATTATATATTTTCAGTTTTTATAAATAAATAAATGTAAAAAGTGTGTCATGTATACTTTGTTGAACCATCTCTCCTGTCTTTGGAATATGTCCACCATTAGTATTTTGAAAAGAATATGGAGAAACGTCTGATGCAGATGTTATGCATAGTGCTGATGTCAAACTGATGGCTTTATCTCTCTTTCTCAAATTGTGACTGGATAAACAGATGGAACTCAGAGGAAACTTATTGTTGCTGGTTTATGACCAAAATATTCTGCTGCTTTTCAACAATACTTAGGGAACTTCAAGCTTGTCTTGTTTACTTGGAAATAAACCTCCAGACCAATACATTTAATGTTTCTCCCCTTTCCTTTTTCCAACTTATCCTTTTTGTTTGGTATAGTCTGCATTTGTGAAATACAATTTAAATGTGTATTTTTCATAACGCTGAGAAATACCTCCTGTAACACTTGATATTGCTGGTTGCTGCCATATTAAATCAGGGTAAAATTTTCTTAATGGTGAACAGATATATCACCATTAAGAAAAGTCAACTCCGAGCTTATTAATGTTCACAATCTGTTGGCTGTCCTTTATAAAATTGTAGCTAAAATTTGGAATATTTTTGATAAGTAAATATTGTCACCTTCCTAAAATAATGGCCTAAGTCATTTTTTTGCCTAAATTTCTTTCTTTCTTTCTTTCTTTTTACCTAATTCTTTGACAATGAAAAGGTGGTGATTTTATTATTATTATTATTATTATTATTATTATTATTATTATTATTATTATTATTACTTAATTAACAAATTTTATTTAATTATTTACTATTACTTAGGCCAAAATTTCAGTAAGGTGACAATATGAAACAATATTTTTTATTGCAGATTTGGTTTTTATCTTGCATAAAACTAACTTTAAAAAATCCAAGTACAAGCAACTAATAAAATAAGTGCTTCCAGGTCGTTTTTTAGGTCTTCTATATTTTCATTGTTTTCTACGTTCTTTTGATCCTCGCGCCCAAACAGGATTTACTCAACATCCTCAAGGACGCGTGAAAAGTCAAAAGTTTTTTGGTCCTGTTGACTTTCCATATCCACCAACCAGCAGCAGCTAGCTGGTGCGCATTCTGCCCTCGTTCGGCAGCTGGACCGATATAACCGCTTTATCCCTCATGTCAGCCCGGGCTGCTGGTGAGCATGTCTTCGCTCATTTTAACCCGAATTCCTCAACCGCACTAGCAGACTGACACAACTCCCAGAGAGTTAGCTGTGTGTTTGGCTAGCAGCGAACGGAGCTGCTAATGGCTGAAGCGATGTTTGTGAGATGCAGCTGAAGTGCTGTTCGGCCTGGCAAAGATGACGTTCCGACCGAGCCTCGGTGATGTTCCTCTGGCTGCGGTTGGCGGAAGATGGACACCGAGGACGGGTGGACACCAGAACTGACTGCTGACGAACTTCGAAATCCGAAGGTGCTTTGCAGACACAATGGGAGAATCGGTAAGAGGACTGTTCTGTGGTTTCTGAGTCGGTTCCCAGCAGCAAGGTGACCTGTCACACCGACAGATGTTGGAGCTCATAGCCTGATCCAGAGCTGCAAGTTCATCACGATTTCCTCGGCCTGAATGAATACACACAAGTTTCTGAACGAGTCCCAGCCCATGTTTTAATATCTCCTAATATTGCCAAGCAAATGAAAACGGAATTTATTATCTTAAAATCAACTAATGGTCAGTTTTTACTGTGATGCTGTTCACACCTGGAGTTATTGTCCTCCTTGGACTTGTGATAAACCTGATAGTCATTTTACATTTGGTCAGTGAAGAGAGGCCGACTGTAGCTCAGCTGATGTTTCTGTAAAATCCATCTTTTATTCTGCTTCTCCTGATGTTTCATTGCGACATGATGCATTTTGTTTTGATGTTTTATTTACAGCCTGTCTAGAGGGGGAAAAAAGTATGCTGACATCTTAGCCTCAACATTTGGAGCCATAATACTCAATAACTGCCAGATTTGTTGTTATTGTGAGAGAAAAAAATATAAAAAACCCCAAAACAGATAAAAGCGAAAATCCTTCCTGAACCAAATATTCCATGCTAATGTGCTACATTCTCAAATTGCTAAAAAATGTTTTCTCCATTGATACCTATTATTATCAGATCAGTCTAAAGTTTTTCATTTTATGCTTTCAAAACTCCAGTATAAAGTTGCATGTTGTCACTGACCATAGCTGGTACGACTGCATCTACGGTATTCTGATTCATAGCTTGCAACAAGCAGCTGTGAAAAACAGTTTGTAACGTCAGTTGACATATTTAACTCGTTTAATACTCTACACTGCTAAATTCTTTAATATGTGGATCAGTCACTTCTGCGTTGCTCTTATGATTTTTGGGGATGCACTGATTGTATTTTTCTTCCCGATCACCAATAACTGATCTTTCAAAAGCCTGACTTGCCAATTCCAATTTTGGCCATTACCAATTTCTTTTTGTTTGAAAAGTTTCTAAATATAGCAACTAAGTTACAACAATGGAGTACCTATTGTTAGGAAATGAACTGCTTGTCATTGGTTTAATATTAGTTTCTTTGGTTTCTAAGCTTTCTGACTGGCACAGCATTTTCATTTTAATGATTATTCATTATGGTTGGCTTGTCCTCACTGGTTGACATGTATGTTTTGTGTATTACAGGTTCTTGTCCTGATCTAGCCATGAATAGGAGTGAGCACACTAACGCCAGGCATGTCCCTGTGGCCCTCACTCCTCAGCTCCCCCTCAGAGCCCATCGGCCCCTGTGCGCGTCGGTCTCCTCCGACAGCAGCGGCCGCTTCAAGGCTCTGGAGACTGAGGAGTGGAAGAACAACCTCAAAGCTCAGGTACAGACAATAAACAAAGCTGGTTTGGTTTTCCTTGGAAAACAGTAAACCTGGACAAAACAAAACAAAAAACTATAAACAGTAAAAATTCTCATTAGGATTGTACTAATATGCCAGTCTACTTTTTTTTCTTTTTTTTACAGGAATATCTAAACTAAATAGATTTTTGTGAAAAGTTCAATATTTTTTGTCATTCAATTTAGAAAGTAAAACTCCATATAGAAAAAAAACTCCACACACAGAGTGAAATATTTCGGTCCTTTATTTCTTGCACTTAGTTGTTCATGGCTTACAGATTACAGAGGAGGAGCTTTGTGCAAATGGGAGGAGCTTTGTATGAGTGAATGTTTAGGAACTCCTAATGATTGCCACGGGAGATTCAAGAATTTTCCGAACATGCCTGAAAGAACTAAAACAAAACTCCAGGTACGTTTTTGATGAAGGAATAACATTCTAACATAATGTAAAGCTCAAAAATGGCCACACAGGACCACTGGCAGCAGAATGAAGGATTTTGACTGGAGGTTCATGTTCATGTGTGTGTGTGTTCTTCCAGATGGAACTGGCCCACAGTGCAGGAGCGGCCAGCAGCACAGGTTCCCTAGAACGAGCCTCCATGTTCTGCGCGTCGGCCTCGGCCTCTCTGTCCAGCCCCGGCCCCTGCCTGCCCAGCCCCCCCGTGGAGACCCTCAGCAAGAGCAAATCCTCCAGCCGCTTCTCTCTCTTCTCCCCTCCGTGGAACAGCAGCTCTGAGTCCGACTCCAACCCACCATCCCGCTCGGGCTCCAAGAAGCTGCGCAACTACAGCCGGAGAGCGGCCACGGGGCCGGCCGGGGCCCGGGCCCCCGACGTGCTGGAGCCCAAACGGAGCGGCCCCGAACACTTCCAGTACTCTGAGCCGGTCATTTCCCGAGTAACAGACTACATCTACGTGGGCAACTTGAACGCGGCGTACAATGGCCGCACGCTGTGCCGCAACAACATCGACAGCATCATTGACATGAGCAGCGCGCCCGGAGAGCCGGCCCCCTCCCTCAGCCTCATCCCCTGCACCTGCTCCCGCGGGTCCCGGCACAGCTGGTCCCGCCTCAAAGTGGACATGGGGGACATGCCGGACACGCTGGACGAGCGGCCGGCTCTGAAGCACTGCTGCTTTGAGGACATCAACGAGTGCATAAATGCATCCACAGAGAAGAGGAAGCGTGTGCTGGTCCACTGCCGGGACGGGTTCTCTCTGGCGCCCATGTGCATCATCCAGTACCTGATGGTGAAACAGAACATGAGGCTAATTGCTGCTTATGAGCTGCTGAGAGCCAAGTACCCAGTCAACATCAAGGAGTGTCACCAGAACGTTCTAGTGAGTCTGGAACGAGCCCTGTGGCCCGGCGGGGAGGTGGACCCCAAGTGCTTCAAACAGGCGCTGTCCCGCAAGCTGGCCTGGACATGATGTCCCCCCACCCCCAACAGACACACACATGCACACACCCTCATCACTCCCCCTTGTCTGCCTGGCTGCTCCTTCTGTTGCTTTCTTCATTGGGTTGGTACATTTTCCACTGAAACCACCACGGGCAGCTGTACTTGTCCTTCTAGATATTACTGCACCTTTTTTAAATTTATTTGGTGAAGAGAAATAATTTCCATGTATTTCTTTATCAAATATTTAAATGGATCTGGCAACAACAACTTTGATTGCAAATGCTTAACAGTTTGCTCTACACCTAGTGTTTCGCTCTTTCGTTCACATCTGGCTTACATTCAAAGTCTATGTGGAGGTGCATCAGACTTGTCAAAATCGCTCTAGCTGTTGTTTTCCATTGCCGACCTATTTTGTCTGACGCATCAGAAGGGCTTGATGCGTCAAACGGTTCAAATCGCACCACGCTAGATGCTTGAAATGTGTCGCAACGGGCCATCGACGTGCCTCCACCTAGACTTTGAATGTAAATCACCCACTTGAATGCACCATTACAGCCAATATAAAATAAATAATAAAGAAAGTGAAAGTGACAAAAACAATATGTTGACTACCATGGTCAAACATTTAAAAATGAATTGCAACAGTCGTTCTTTCAGATGGTTCAGAAAGTGTGGTTGGGAATTATAAATTCAGGGTTTCTGCCAGAAAACTTGCGCTACCGTTTTTTCTAGTTAAAAATGTTTAGAGTTGACAGGAAATTTGAAAATATCACAAGGTCATATTGTGCTATTGGAATCCATTACTAACAATACCTAAACAGTAACTATAAAATCTTAAAAAGGCAAACATGAAAAAACCCCTATAATAAATAAATAAACAATAAACAAACAATGCTTGGCCTGGTGGGGGCTGGGGGGCAGTAAAGCCAGACTGATAATACATTGAGGAAAACCCTGAAATATAACGTAAAATAAGCAACAGGGCATGACGTCGCTCAGGGGGCAAAGTATAGAACTACACTGAATAGATCTGCCCTCATTGTTCAGGCACATTGTGACAGATAACTAATCTAGAGGCTTTTTTTAAACATCAGAACCGATACAGATCTTGACGTTGGACTTTTTCATCTCTAATTGTGACTTTGTTCTCCACCCTTTCTGTTCAGGACTAGCATCCACAGCTGCTTGGTTCCACAGTGTTTTATCTGTAGCCGTACAGTGAATTTATGTTCCTGTTTCTTTTCTGCATCATGCTAATGTTCTGTTTTTCTGTATCGGGGTAAAATCTTTTAGTGAGCTGACTCAGGAGACTGTTGATGTCAAAGCAATGTGGCATTTATGTTCTTCTTTTGCGACATAGAATATAGGGAGTATTCTGTGGTGTAAACCAAGGCCAGGTTCGGACACTGATCTTGGCTGAATTGTGCTGATAATCTTAAGTAGACTTATACGTTCACAGAACAAAACTAAGGTTATGCAGATGTGGAATTCGTTTCAGACATTAGAAAGAGAGATTTTGGACGTAATCAGCATGCCAGTGATTGACCTGTTAGTTATTTACTGTCTGTTTCTGACTATGTGGATTAGTGGTTCCCAACCGTTTTTGCGTCAGTTTTGGTAAAACCTTTAACTTGAAGCAGTTGCTAGACATGATAACTTTAGCTAGAAACTTAAATCTGGGATCACTATGGATGATGCTCAGCAGAAAGACATTTGACAGTCCCATATTTCTTTTTGGACACTTGGTAACATGAGTTACATCTTTTGCATTCTAATCTTCTAATCACAGGCGAATGTATTTTTATTTTCATTTGAATTACTCTCCATAATAAAAATTCAATTAAAGTTTTAGCTCTATGAAATACATATTTAAAAAAATGCAATTACATTTTTTTAAAAGCATGAAGCAGGAGACAATCTATGTGCCGGTGATGGAGTCAGCTAATATTACAAATCATTTGAATAATGCTGCATGTTATCATAATGTTTCTAATTCACTTTTCAACACGTCAGTCTTTGTTTTCACACGAGGATACTAAATATTTACGCAATTTCATCCCTTTTACCGAGTTGCTAAAAAGTGTCAAGAAATACTCGCCATTGGTTCCTCTGTGCATCAATTTTAATAAATTGTTTTTTATTAAAGCCAAAACAAGAGGGCAGTTTAGAGCAGGGGTCCCCAAACTACGGCCCGTGGGCCGGATCCGGCCCGCCTCCTCATTTGGTCCTGCCCCTGAACAATACCAGAGAGCATTCAGTGTTTTTTTCATATATATATATATATATATATATATATATATATATATATATATATATATATTTTATAGGTATATATATATTTTATAGATTTTTCTTCAACCACCAGGGGGGCTCTTGAGCAGATATGAAACTTAGTTTCCCTCAATGGAATATATACTAGTCAGTACCAGTCACCGTTTCGCTCACGGTTTTTTCCCACTTGCATTCTCGGTAAAAATCTATCTATAAACGCTAATATGTTGTCGGCAGTAATCCAGCCCCCCCCCGTCAGAAAAGGGAACAGTCATGTGGCCCTCGCAGGAAAAAGTTTGGGGACCCCTGGTTTAGAGAATAGAAAAGCCTTCTGGCTTTTTCTTTGTAGCTCTTCATGCTTTCTATTTTGTTGACTTCCTGGTTGCGTGTTTGGGGTAATTCAAGGAATACTGACTGACTGATGCAATACTATTATTGTTTATAGCAGCAAATCTTAAACTCTCGTGACATTTGTGTTTGTGAAAATCTAATTGAAACTATTTAAACCTTGCATACACGTGCGACTGTACACGACCTCCTACTGGCCGCCAGGTTGGGAACCACTGACTGTAACAACACTTCCTACAGAGTTCACCTGTCTAGTTTTAAGAGAAGTAAAATCTACAAATGACGTGGAGCTTTTTATAGTACAGCATCAGCCTGCAAAGATTTCAACTGGGAACGGTATTGAAGTAAAACAGCCAATGACCTGTTTTCACAACTTTATCAGTATGGGAGAATAATGGTGCGTAGAGATGATTGGTCATTCCACATTTAGAGATTTTGCACTTTGCAGGAGTAATTTTAGGATGTCATAACATCAGTTAATACCACAACACCCAAAACAAAACTAAAAATGGTGCTTACACAGCGTTCCTGATAGCCATATAATTGTGTTAGATGCTGATTTGGCCAGACAGATTGCGTTCAGACTGCCTAACTGATTTAGACATCCGTTTTCAAGGCCACCTGAAAGTGTTTCCAAGGAAACCGTTCCCTCTGCTTCTTGAATCCTGTCCACACAGGATCGGATCACTCAAAACACATGTCAGCGCCAGGTGGGAACAGGAAAATAAGTTTGAGGTGGTTCAGTGAAACAACAAATTTTACTCTAAATTGCAGTCAACGATTTCAGAGAAGAGCTGTGGATTCAATACGTTTGAAAGAGACGCAGCTTTTTTTCTAGGCTGTGTGATGCTGTGAGAGCTCATGCCACCCCTCCACAAATGCCATCCTGGGCTGTTGCCCATATCAGAAACCGCCACTGCCCACACCAACTTTTGTTTCCATGTTATGCATGGAATGAAATGTTACAGTAGACGCGTTGCCATTGACCATGTAATAGAGCAATTTGAATTTTCAATAATAAATTAGCTTAATGGAATCACGGCAATTTTGAAAAAACTCAATTTTAACTAAAAAGTGTTGGCACTAGAATGCGGTGTTTTTTTTGTTGTTGTTGGCTGTATCGAAATTGGTTTATTTCACAAAACTGCAACGGAAGCATGTTCTTTGCATTACGAGTCATGAGCAACTACCACTTGTGCAAACCACAAAGAAGACGAAAGAAAGTAGTTGGAAGAAGGTGGCACAGTATTGTTTCTAATGACGTGAACAAACTTATTCACATGTGATTCTAATTGTGTTTCTTATGTAATGGAAACACCATAATTACAAAATTGTGATTTTCTGACATTAGCGGAGCATTGAGAAAGTTTTGCACACATTTGTAATGGAAACGCAGCTAGTTTGAATCTCGCATTATCTCACAAGCTGAAATCTCATTCCAAACTGCTTCAGGTTCTGTGTGTGAAAAGTCGGAGAGAATTTATGACCCAGTCAGTCACATTTCACCAACTTTACGACCACTGTGAGCCCAGATGAGTGATGATCCTATTTGGAAGTCAGCTGTTCTTCCTGAAATCTCTGGGTTTGGATCTCATTGGACTTTGAGTTGCTTCTACACCTAGCTTTAAATATTCCACATGTTGCATCTCATTGAACATGTTTTATTTGTTGGGCCTGTCTTTGTCTCCTGATGTGTGGTCTGACCCATCCTCTGTGTGTCACGGTACCAGTTCATGTGCAGCCACTTCCTTTCTCCATGTTCCACGGCGTTGTTTAGGTTTTGTTCTGTCTGTGTTGTTAGTTATTTTCTGTTTAATTTTTACTTTTTAGTTGCATTTAAACCTATACCAATATTCCAAACTGCCATATTAATGTGCACTAACCAGATTAAGGCAATGAATCAGCAATCTAGACTTGCTACTGTTGGGTCACTTCCTATAATGGTAAAAATAAGTTCTGCCCATTTAAATGCTGAAGTTTTTTTTTTTAATGTTTTTTCTGTATTTATTTTTATTGGGATATACTTTTCCACAAATGTTTCTATTTTGAGTTTATCTTTAACAAAGGGTGAGATGATGATGATATAAACTTTGTTTTATGGGTTTGACGTTTTAGGATTAAAATAAGATGATTTTAGAACCCGTTCACCACAGTGCCACTGCAACACTGTACTTTAAACCTTAGAACTTGAAAGCAGATGCACTAACTAAATCAGAGACAAACTGGTTCTTATTTCTGTCTGCATTGTAGGTTTGAAAATGGTCTTTTTTAATCAAATTTCGGCACCAGTAGATCTACTAACCTTGACAGTCAGAACATAAATCAAAATCTGCATTTCCACTGCTGTGAAAGTATAGTCTAGTCTTTGTAAAATTAAATTTACTCCCCAATATATGAAGTAATGGTGTTTAAAAAGAGACCAATCAAAAGGAATATCAAACACAAAATATCAGCAAACAAATACAAATACCTTCTTTCACAGGTTAGCGTCCTCTACAGGCCTTATGCCAAACTGCAAACTGGGCTCAACATTTGCAGACGATGTACTGAATGATGTTTTCAAAGTTTAAAATTCAGGATCGATGCTTTGAACTAGGAGTGGACCATATGGACTTAGAAAATCATTGCAATATTTTGTGGTACTCTTGTGATAACGACAAAAATGAATTAGAAAAATACTAATTGCCTCTTTTTTATGGCTGTGAATGCATGGAACAGCTTTCAGAGCGGCACAAACATGGTTCTTGGTTAACATTCCCCTTTGAAATGGGCTTCTTCTTAAGATTAAACTGCATGTAGTAACTGCATCAAATCAATTTTCTGATATTTATTGGAAATATCAGCTTGTGCCCCCATGGAACAAACTGTGGAGAAAATAGTAAAAATAACTTTTGTGATAATACTGTCAGTTTTTTCACATCATTAATTGATGTGAAAGAAAATGCTTGACCAAAATTATACGAAAGTTTTTACGATAAACAAGGCAATAAATACCCACCTCTACTTTAAACTTCACAAATGTATATCTGACCTCTGCTGCATTTCTTTGTCTTCACAATAATGTTTGTGCTCTAAAATTCTCTTGGAGAATGTGGACAGTGTTGCACCTCCTGCAGCTTTTATATCAGCTTAACTTTTTTTAAGACAGACTTTTTTATTTACTCAGATTCCATCATTCTCATATTTCAGCTTTGGAGTTTTCTTTATGTAGTTTTTAACATTTGTTATCTGCATGAAAAGATGTTTGCAGCAGCAAAATGCTGCTGGGTCCCGTGAAAATCAATATTCATCATTATTTGATGTATCATAGCAATAAGTGGCTACACATAATCTATTTGGCATCTTGTAGTTTAGATCCTTTTTAATTTTTAATCAAAAATAGTATTTACCACATGCACAAAAATTGGGCTTCAGGTACTTTGGATCCAGATGATGTCACCGTCCATATATGAAACTATCTCTGTTTAACAGAGAGCCATGGCTGCAGCAGCTGTTTCTTTGTTGGCAAGAAGTGCTTTTATAATTGCTCCACAAATAGCGAAAAGGCTGGTAATTTATATATTTTTCATACTTTAAGTATTTATTGGTATTCTGGCTCTAAACTGCAAGGTAGAGGCCATGGTAGGCATGTACAACACTGGGTTACAAAAAATATATTTTGGAAATTGTCTGTTTTTTCAACTGAATTAGGATTATTTTGCATCGCTGAATCCAAAAATGACGTCCATTTTTCTCAATCAGGTTTTTATTCTAATTTGCTTTATAGAAATCTGATTTTCTGACTAAATTGATGAAATTTTTGTGACATTATCAGTTCATTTCTGTTAATATTTCTCATCCAAAAAAGGTTTTTTGGAGAAAAAGATGGTTTTCTAACATAATGTATTAATTAAATGTCACAAACTTGGATTTCTGTAAATTGAATAATAAACACTACTAAGGGTAAGTACATGTGAATTGAACATTACATCTTCATTGTGTAAAATTCTCCGTCTCTTTTCTGTCCTGATGGAATCTCTCCTCCTGCTCATCACTCATTGATCAGATTGTCAGGAAACCGAGATTTTGATGCTCATGTTGCTTCATAGTTCAGAAAGTTGACCTGTTTGAGCAAAACCAATGTGATTTTTGGATTCAGCCAGTGTAATGGATCCGCTGGATCACCGATGTGAAATTGTAGCTGAGGTTTCTTTTAAGACCCCTATCTTTATAATATACCAATAATTAAAGTAATTACTTGCTAAGGCCATAAGTTAAATGCAATTTAGTAATCGCCAAAGAAAACTTGAATTTGTTCTGAATAACAAAAAATCTGTGGAGCTGCAGCAGAGTTCACCCAAGTTTATTTTTATTTTTTGGTCAGGAAATTATGCATCTTTTCATATTTATATATCTGGAGCTGATTCTTTTATTTTATTATATTTTTTTTTATCAGTGTTTAAATGTCAGACTTGCACCATAACAGGAAACTGAATTATAATGGCTACATGAAGGTATGATATTTTGTATTTTGATTTTGCTTGAATCCTAATAGTTTGTATTTGCTATATTTGGTCCCTATCAGACGGTGTCTCTCTCTAAGCACATCTGTCATGTGAAGGGTGCGGCTGTAGTGGAAGTATGGTGCCTTCGTTCAGCGTCGTTTTGTATGCCTTGTGGTGACATTTTGCACAATTTGTATGAATTTAACCTCTTGATATCTTGTACAGAAACAATGTCTATTTCTGGATGTTTTATTTGGATGGAAGGTGTCCATGTGACATTTGAGTGATGTGGTTTTTGCTGTTCTCTTCGGTGGTTGTGAAAGCCTAGTAAATGAGCAGATGTTGAAGTACTCCTGCAAAGCACTCTGAAAAAACAACAACAGTGTTTTGGTGTCTTCTTGTTGTAAATGATGCACATCAGTCCAATGCTAATCTGTTCTCTCAGGTGATTTCTTATTGGCCCACAATGTTTTTAATGAATTTGATGTTTTAAAATGTGAAGCAATGCATTTCTCATCTTACTTTTCCAAAGTTAATGTTAATTTCTATTGTTAAAACATTAAAATGCTGTTGTACACCTTGGTGGACTTTTTTGTTGTTTTTGTTGAAGTCAGGCAATTTAAAAGTCCAAGATAAAATTGAGCTTAGATTTCTAACACGTTTAAAGATATTTTTAAATTATTCTTACTGTGAAAATTCTGAGTCGGGATGGAAAAAATTTGGTCTCTCAGTTGTTTTCCAGTGGCCTGATCGTTAACGTCTCCTCAGTATCCTCCCAGCTGCTGCAGCCTCACTTTTCATCGCCTCTGCTCCCGGACGTCCCCAGCACATTAACATGAACCACTATTCATTTTCTTCCTGCATGCGTTGCTGATT
>NW_015113902.1:124696-125108 GCF_001443285.1 Poecilia latipinna | reverse complement strand
GGGTGCTGTATCGGTCAGTCGTGGTGAAGAGAGAGCTGAGTCAAAAAGCGAAGCTCTTGATTTACCAGTCGATCTACATTCCTACCTTCATCTATGGTCATGAGCTTTGGCTTATGGCCGAAAGAACGAGATCAAGGATATAAACGGCCGAAATGGGTTTCCTCCGCAGGGTGGCTGGGCTCTCACTTAGAGAGAGGGTGAGAAGCTCGGTCATCCGGGAGGGATTTAGAGTAGAACCGCTGCTCCTTCACGTTGAGAGGAGCCAGTTGATGTGGTTCAGGCATCTGGTAAGGATGCCTCCTGGACGCCTCCCTGGTGAGGTGTTCCTGGCATGTCTCACCGGGAGGAGGCCTCGGGGAAGACCCAGGACACGCTGGAGGGACTATGTCTCTCAGCTGGCCTGGGAACGCCT
>NW_015113902.1:113234-121332 GCF_001443285.1 Poecilia latipinna | reverse complement strand
AGACAGACGGACGGACGGACGGACGGGTGGGTGGATGGACGGACGGACGGACGGATGGATGGATGGATGGATGGATGGAAAACATTCAGTGCTGCATTATGACAGAAGAGGATTCTGGGAAGCTTGAGTTCCAGTTTCTCTGTCTGCCCTTGAAGACTCAAAGAACTGCTGTCGTAACAATCTATTGCTACACCCACGCAACGTTTATCTTGACTGCAGTAACATCTACAAAAATAGTCCTTTAAAGATGAAAACGAATAATTAAGGATTCCAAGCAATGAAATAAATAAATTAAACCAAAGCATTTGCATGAGAGAAAGCCCTGTAGTTTTTTGTAATCAACAAACATATCAACTTTAGAGAACTTGATGCATCAGTTTGTGACGTTGTTTCTGTCTGGACTCTAACTGTTGAGTCTTGCCTCTGTTTTTAGACATGCCTCCCTGTCAGAGCCATTTCCATCAGCCGAGAATGTGTCAGCTGCTTGCTGTTGATCTCTCAATGTGGTCGGTGGTGGGTGGGTTTGTTTGAGAGGCTTTTATATGATAGGGATTCTTGAATTCTTACTCCAAATCATACGGGCAAATTCTGCCTGAATTTTGCTTCCACCAGGTTTCCTCTTCCTGTGGAAGCATTACTTCCTGGAAACTGATGCTTTCCTGAAATGGCCTCACAGTCAGAAGGATTTCCACAGCCATCTTTTTTGGTAAAAATTAAAATGTCTGTGGTAATTGATTTCTATAAACACAATGCGTAGTTATTAAAATTTATTTTATGATTATTTTATCTTTCAGGGATTTAAAGCAAATCAAGATGTCAGCGTGAGTAACTCAGAGCTGCAGTAACCTCTGTTATGCTACTTGGTCAAACTATGATATGTCAAACTGAATGGGATTTTTGATCTTCACAGCTGATATGTTTTTGTATTATCAGCCTGATAAAGAAGGATGGTTCTGTTCTGGTTCTGTTTATGATTCTGTTTTGGTTCTATTTATGGTTCTGTTTTGGTTTTGTTCTGGTTCTGTTCTGGTCCTGTTTATGGTTCTGTTTTGGTTTTGTTCTGGTTCTGTTCTGGTTCTGTTTTGGGGACTACTTTGAAACTTCTGGGGATGATGATGCAAAGAAAGATTTTACATAAAATCAAGAAAACTATTATTTTAAAAGATTATAAAAAAAAAAACAGACTTCCTTTAGTCAGCAGCCTCTTCAAATTGGTTGTAATACAGACTGCTACAGGAGATCTTTCCTACCCACAGCCATCACCATCTACAGTAACTCTATCATCAAATGAGTTACAGCATTTAATTTCCATATGGGATCGATAACGTATTTTTGAATTTCATTAAATAAAATTTTGTTTCCATTTTGCTTTCACATAGATTCCTGTGATAAGTAATTTGTTCCTCTTTGTACTTGTATTGTTATTGGTCATTTTTATCTCCCTCCTGTGTATTCCTGCTGTTTACTTAAACCTTACCCCTCCACTGTCTTTATTATCACTTAGATGTTTCCTATAATCATAGTGTCCATCCCATGCTCTCTTTTTTAAACCCACTCCTTTGTATGCACTAGTCTAGTGCTTAATGTTTCATTGCTAATCAGCTCCACTGTGAGTAAATTCCTCTGTTGTTAGTTTGTTTTATACTTATGAAAACCTCACTTTGACTAGGACTTTGTCAGCACTTCAGTCTTTCTCCTCCAGATACAAAAACAATGTACTTTCCTTTCCGCTGACTCTTTTGTTTTTATCCTCATTGGTTTAGAAATGCTCTATGGAAACAACCATGTTTTCAGTTTTCATTAAATCATCTCAACAAGGAAGTAATAAGACAAGAACAAAGCAAAGTGTAGACCTTTGCTTTGTTCTTACTTAAGATAAAATGAGTAACGAGCATGTCAGAATGTAGGCAAAAAATGAATTAAAAGAGCTGAAATGAAATGAGTTTTAATGGTACGAGTTAAAAAGGATAACAATCTTAAAGGGCGGGTTATTTATAATGCAGGCAGCCTAGGAAGGGGCAACTGACAGTGTACTGTATTTCATGACCTTGCCATCTCATTGGCTTGTCCAGTAATCCACCACCATATAGAGAAAGTGGAGGATTTAGAGGGCTTTCTGAGATTGCAATATAAACCTTCTTTACACTTTCTCAGCGTGGGACTCAGTCTGCGTCTGACTGCAGAAGCTCTGCCTCGGTAAAGGAAAAACTTTTCTCTATGCTCTTCATCTTGATGTTGCTTTGTTCTCTCTGTCAGCTTCCTGGCGGCAGCTTTTCATTTCTTTATTAAAGGCAGAAAATCTTTACAATGTAGAAACTTTGCAATTAACAGGTGAAGTTTTATGTGATATCACTTGTGAATGCCTTTGGTGTAGTGTGAAATTTTGTGTCCGACTTGGAAAGGATTTTGCTTTTTGAGGTAAGACAGGGCGATCTTCTCTGTTGGCATTAAATGCGTGTCCTGTTGGGCCGCCACAGTGATGTGTCGTCTGATGATGTGGAGCACTGAAAGCCAACGCCACGGCGAGGCTCTGAGTTGAAAATCAATCCAACAGTTTTTATCCTCCTGTCAGCACCATGGAGGTTAGTATTTGGAGGAACACCTGGTTTGATACAGTGTTGACAGAAGTTGTGTCTCTTTAAACGAAGCCATGTCTAAAGAACCCAGTCTGTTAAAAAGAAGTTAAATGGTTGTGAATCCCTCAGTTTTCCTTCAAGAGTTAAGGTTTCTCTTTTAGAAAACACTTAGGACACAAATGCAGGACCATATGTATATATATTTTCATTTGTTATTAGGTATTGCTGTGTACAGATTTTCTTTAAATAAACTTGTAGGCAAGACATAGCCTCCTTTCTTCCTGTTACTACTTCAAGGAGCTCTGACATTTGTTCCTGTGCCAGTTGAATGTTTCAGATGCCTGTGGTCATCACACATCTTTTCTTTTCAGGGGAGCTGTTTTTTTTTTTCTTCTTCATACTTGATGAAAGCTTTGGGAACAGCTGTAGACCCAGGAATAGATGTTGCTCTGCTGCTCTGCTGCAGCTTCTAGGGATTACAATCAGCTCAGGCAGCAACTATGCAGCCTCAAGAGATTTGAAACTGTCTTAGTTTCTTCTTAACCCAATGACTTTATAAGAAAGGTTTTATATTTTGAGTGAAATACAATGTCTTGATAAAGTGTTTGACACAGAGTTGGAAAAAGTATTAGAATAAATAATAAATCCAGTATCACACAGTGTGAGAAAGACAATTGATCCAGCCACAGGACAGACAGCAGCGTAAATGCACATATAACACTGGGTTACAAAAATATTTTTTGGAAGTTGTCTATGCTTTTTCAACAGGATTATTTTGCACTGCTGAATCCAAAAATAAAATCCAATCTCAATCGGGTTTTTATTCTAATTTCAATTTTATAGAAATCTGATCCTCTGACTAAATTGATGATATTTTTGTGACATTATCAGTTCATTTTCGTTAATATGTTTCATCCAAAAGAAGTTTTAGGAGGTAAAAAAAAAGTTTTCTAACTTTTAATTGTATTAATTAAATGCAAAAAAATTGGATTTCTGTAAATTGAATAATAAACACTACTAAGTGTGAAGTGTGAAACACTACTACATGTGAATTGAACATTACGTCTTCATTGTGTAAAATTCTCAGTCTCTTTTCTGTCCTGATGGAATCTCTCCTCTTGCTCGTCACTCATTGATCAAATTCTCAGGAAACCAATCCAGACATGAGAACAAGTCATGCATTTGATGCTCATGTTGTTCCATAGTTCAGAAAGTTGAACTGATTGAGCAAAACCAAAGTGATTTTTGGATGCAGCACATAAAAATGACCCTAAAACTGTTGAAAAAACCCAGACAATATTTTAGCTGTAGACCAGTGGAATCTGACAGATATATCAATGAATCAATAAAAACAAGTCACAGTGTTGTGATCTTCTCCATTCCTGCCCTCCTGTTGCATACTGATTGCTGTTGCCTACATCAGCTCCTGTCGTCAGTCTGGATTGGGGCTCCAGTCTTCCAGAGCTACCACCCTGTAACTTTTCTCTAACACACCTGGATCAAATGAATGGCTGCAGAGCACAGTTACTGCTGATGAGGAAAGCCAGCCTTTTTACTCAGGTGTATTGGAACAAGGATCCATCTAAAAGTTGCAGAGTGGCAGTTATCAAAGACTGGACGTGGCCACAACTGACCAAAAGGTCAAAATCTCACATTTTGGTCAATATCCAGGTGGCAAACCTTAACCACAATTTTTGAAAAGCAACATCTCGATAATATTTTGGTGTGGTAGCCCTTCCAAAGTAGTAGCTTAGCCATAGTCGTCAGCTCATAGTTAACAACCCCTTTGGACAGATTCTGTTTTTGAGAGTAATGTATGTCCAGGTATGGACATTTGTCAAAGGTCTGTAATAAATGCTTGGTGTCGTCTTAAAGGGAACACTCTTGGCTTGACCAACACAGAGGTCAGTAGAGCTTGTTAAGCCAAAATTAATACACATTTTTCCACACTTTTCGCCTCAGCTAGGCGGTATCTGGGAAACAAGAGTTAATAATAACTGGAATACTCAACAGACTCTAAGGATTCAGAACATATATACCATACCCATACTGTCTGTTTATGGCAGGAGATTGAGCTGTGATTTGACACCACAGACCAACCCTGTTAACAGCCTTCAAGTATTCCATGTCTGACATCTTGACCATGGATCTGACTTGTTTTCTGACCACAGCCTGTGCCGCTTCCTGCTCCCTGGTTGCGCTGATGACATCTCTGCCTCTGTGCCTTCAACTCCCACTTCAAGTCTCTGGATTTTGATCAAATATTGAATTTCTTCTTTTTCATTGCCCATCGCTTTTACCAACCTGGAGTTAAGGACTACAGTCAAAGTGACCAGTCACTTTCTCATGGTTAACTCAGACCATTGTAATATTGCGTGTAAACAAGTTTATCTGGCTGGCAGAGTTTCTGGCCTGACGTCTTTATCACTCTCAGCTTCCATCGTGTAGAATCCTGTTCTCTGTACGGTCCTGTGGGTGAAACAATCGCTGGTAAACAGACACTGTCCTCTCGCTCTGTCACAATATCAAGCTTCTGAAGAGAAGAGCCTGGGAAACCACCTCTTTTGGGTAAACCTTTTCTTCCTGTTCGACCTGGTTGCCTATCACTTGTCCTCCTATCTCTTCTGCAAGTCTGATCTGAAAATATGAAACACAAAATTGTTCCATTCCTGCTTGAACATTCTGATGAATAATATTGTCGCTAAAGACTGTTCAGTCTTTTCTAAGTTATGGTTTCCATTTTTGGTCCTATGTGTACTAATATTGTTTCATACGGCTGTTGGGAGGCTTTTATTAGAGTTGGAAACTGAAGGGATTTAGAAGAGGAGGAGACATGGCAGAGAGCGATAAGAAGCAAAAGAATTTGCTCAAAAATCAGAGATCCACTGGGATAGCGATCAGATTGGAAGATTTTCCTTGGAAAGTACGAAAGGCTGATTTATATTTGTTACAAGTAGTGATTGGTCATGGAAGCCCTCAACTGATGGGCATCACACTCATTAAACTCACGACCATGGATTTTCTTTCACAAAGTAAGTTTTTTCATCAGGGGGAAAAGGTTTTTCAATTAGTTTTAGTCGTTCGACACAGTGTAGCGCTGATGTGAACTACAGTCCTGAAAGTGTAACAAATGTTGCAATTTTGATCCCAACTGAACCGAGTCTACCGGACTATGAGGTGTGAAAACACCCTTAGTGAGTGTAAGCTTGAACTCGTCAACTGGAGGAGCATTCTCCTTCATGATATAATGGGACAGAACAGACTGGTCAACAATGGCAAGGCAGAAGCAAAGAACACCGTGTCTAACTGTCACTATGGTGGTTTTATGCCAGAGATAACAGAATACACGCATCTTCCTGTTTTATTTCTTGTCTGTGTAAATAATATTTTCCCAAAGTCTTGGTGATCATCAAGGTGTTTTTTGGGCAATGTAAGACAAGCTTTTGTGTTCTTTTTCGTCAGCTGTGGTTTTCTCTTTGGATATCATGTGGATGCTATTTTTGCCCCCCTCTCTAATGGTCTGTCTTTTATTGTTGAATCATACACACTGGCAGCAACTGCAGCAGGTAAGGCCTTCAGTACTTTAGATGCTGTTCAGGATCTGTTATCGCCTTCTGAGTGTGACGTAGATGAGCTTCTTGAGAACTCTGTGCTGGCTGGGTGTTGCTGTTAGGATTCTCTTCTGTTCCATCTGTTGACTCCCATTGTGGACACTGGAGTCAAAAATCCCTTCTAGACTAACTGGCATAACTTTGTTTCTCATCTGTTCTAGATTTTTTAGCCCACCTCTTGCTGTCGTACAAGTTATATTATAGTGATTGTTTTGGAAAACAAGAAAGACATTTAATTAATTATTTTATAAAGAGGGCAATTATGGTTTCATCTAGTGTCAGGTTAGTTTTGGAAGCTATGATTATAAGAAATTAATCATCATTTAAAAATAGCTTTTTTGTCAGGTGACATAAAAATCTATTTGATCACTTCAAAATGACAAAACCAAAAATAAACAAAATCTGTAAGAGGACAAATGCTATAACGCAACTTTAAATGTTATTACAATGCAAGTTGTCATAAAGTTTCTAGCAAAGTTGCAATATTGAGCAAAGAAAGATCAACAGCACCACCTGGAATTATTATCCTCCAGGAAATCTAAATGAAAAACAGACAGGTTCATTCTGCTGGAAAAAGAGACACAATTCAGATAAGATCAACAACATTTATTTAAGAATGGCAAAGCAAACACATAAAAAAGTAGAAAATGTATGACAACGTTATGAGAAATTAATTTGCAATATAATACCAAAAAAAATTAAGGGGAATTTTGATTAAAGTTTTGAATATCCAACAGTTAGGACCTTGGCCATGTTAAAATTAAAGGTGAAATAAAGACTATTCTACGTTCCTAAAATAAAAACATTTTGCTTAAAAATAATAGGCAGTTCTGTCAGCACAGAAATAACATGATTTAAACGTGAAAGGCAGTTTGCCTTTCTACTTTCCTGAGTTTTTCAAATTTTGCTGTGACAAAAAAACACAACCCCAATCTGTAAGATTAAAGCTGCTTTGTAATAATTTGAGCATCAAAAACAAGAACAAACTATGTAATTATAAAGTCAGGACCCTTTTGTTTAACTCAGGGTACAACTTCAAGAAAAGTTGCCTTTTGATGTCGTTGCACTTTAGATTCTGACCAGTAGATGGTGCAAGAGAAGTCAAAATGAAGCAGGAGTGAAATTTAAATGGAGCCAAAATAAATAGTGCCTAAACTGGTAGCAGTCAGAAGGTTGAACAGAAAACCTGAAACAGATCAGTCTTCCTTTACCAACCTAAAGGTTAAAAACTATGAATGAATGTGCTGTTTATTATCAAAGGAACAACATGAGCAAAGCATGTGAGACTAAGAAGTGGAGATTGCTGAACAAGACAGAATGTTGTCATTGTAACACAGTCCTGAAATAGACCTGAATTCAGCTTTCTTTGATTTGTTTTAACAGATAGAGTCCAAATCCTACACCCAACATGGCCACTGAGTGAGTAAAATGTGATTTTTTTTTTTGTGCTTTGTATTTTGAGGCCAGCAGAACATGTAACATGTAGCTTCTGTTATGTTAAAAAACAAAAAACAAAAAAAAACATGTGTTGCTAAATTTTTGAAACATTTTAGGTCATTTTACAGAACATTTCTAAACATAATAAAAACTAAAAATCAAATCTAACTTTATAGCTACTTCTATTATTTGCCCTATAAAATGAATTTGTTTCTGTGTCCAGAAAAAGACTGTCTGCTAGACGCAAGCACACTCTGAAGGTAAGCCCACATAATTCAGAATTATATGTATGTGTTTGTGTCCGTGTGTGTGTGTGTGCGTGTGTGTGTAGGTGTGTGCGTGCGTATGTGTGTGTGTGTGTGCGTGTGCGCGTGTGCGTGTGCGTGTGCGTGCGTATGTGCGTGTGTGTGTGTGTGTGTGCGTGCGTGTGTGCGCGGGGGGGTGTGTGGGTGTGTGGGTGTGTGTGTGCGATCG